>NW_024536617.1:0-8949 GCF_016097555.1 Gigantopelta aegis | reverse complement strand
AATTGTGTTCCCCAAGATTTGTTTCGCTTGAAAACGGGGGGACATAACAAATGACCAAAAAAACATTCACTATACGGGCTTCTTTTCACGGTTATCAAAGGACGGAAGAAACAAATTGCACATTAAAACAGGAAACTAAGGAAATCTGTTTCTTCCCAAGGCCTTGTTTGTTTTAACGGTTTTAGAAGGATTGAATTGTCCAAAAAAAACGTAACTAACCCAACCTCGTTGTCTTTTTCAAGTTTGTTACGTTTAAAAGGGGCAGAGCAAAAATATCAAATTAGCCAATTAAAACAGTTTAAGACCAAGAATAATTCCTCTCTCTCCAGCCTTTTTTTGCTTGGACATGGCGGACCCATAACAAAATACACAATACAACCGTCCTACTCGAACCATTTGTCTCCCAGCCTTTCACGTTTACGGATTGTATCATCTCTCTTAAATCAGTCCCTGTTCCTACCCAGGCTTACTTTTGAAGGGTCGAGAATGTAACAAGTTCCAATTAAAACAGGGATTAACCCTAATCCATGTAGGTAACGTAGCCGCAGTTCGCTTTTAAGAGGCTACAAATTATGCACTAAAAGTAGATGTTTTTGGTGAGGTTTATATAGATTCAAGAGGGACTTAAAGAACATAAAGAAAAAAAAGTGGGGTTTTTCTTTTGTCTTTTTTTATAACTTTTTTTTCTTTTTGTTTGGGTGGGGGGGTCGGAGGAGGGGGTATTCTATCCACTACTCCTACCTTCTGACTTCTGACCTTCCTGTTCACATATACATAATGGGACATTCACATTACAAAACAATTATTTAAATATAACTTACCTTTCACTGGATTCGAACCCACCAGCCTCCAGCTCGGAAATAACATTTGCATCGTTTATGTTTGTACCAATCGCTCAACCGACTGCGCTACAGCAGAGAAGATGCTTGAGACGTTCAAACAGAGGTAGTCAACTTGGTTTGGATGATGGAACGTTATTACGTAATACACATTGTGAACGTGCACAAAGTGCAATGGGCAACCTAGGAACACAATAAAATATAGATTTTTAATAAACCACGTGGTACTGATAGCAAATTACACAATAAAATAGTATAAAACCAAAATAATTGTGTCTCCCCAGACTTTGTTTCGCTTGAAACGGCGGGACATAACAAATGACACAAATAAAACATCTCACTATCCGGTCTTCTTTCACGTTTTAAAGGAAAGAAGCAACCAAATTGCACATTAAAACAGAAACTAAGGCAGAAACCTGTTTCTCCCAAGCCGGGTTAGGGTTTCACGGTTTAGAAGCATTGAATTGGACATCTCTTTAACCCAGTTCCCCTATTTCTACCCAGACGCACACATTGAAGGGTCGAGAACTGTCACAAGTTCAAAATAAACAGGATACACCCTACTCCAGTCTGTCCTTAGCCGTAGTTCGTTCAAGTGTACAAATTCTGCAAAAAAAGAATGATTTTGGTCGAGGCTACGGTTTTATAGATACCGAGGACTTAAAGAAAACAAACCCCAATAAAGAAAAAAAAGTGGGGGGGGTGTTCTTTGTCTTTTTGATAACTTTTCTTTTGGTTTTGTTTGGGTGGGCGGGTGGGTCGGAGGGGGTATTATATCCACTACTCCCGCCCTGAATGCTGGTGACCTTAAAACCTATTCACAATTATCTATGGGACAATCAACTGTGCAAAAAGTTGAAAGTGATAATATAAACTTAACCTATTCACTGGATTGGCGAACCAACAGCATCAAACTCAATCGCACAAACGGATAGCTGGCTAACAGCGAGCAAGAATAGCTTAGTAACGTATCAAACAAGAGTGTCATTTGTTTTGGATGAGGGAACGTATTACGTAACTACACAATTGAAATGAAGCGGTGCACAAACGGGCAACTAAGCACTTAGAAACCACAATGAAAATATAGAGTGTTGTAAAAACAACACGTCGGTACCTGAATAGGCAAAATTACCCAATAAAATAGTTAGAACCCAAAAATAAATTGAATGCTCCCCCAACTTTGTTTGGCGCTTGCTCAACGGGGCCGGACAAATAGCCATAATGGAAACCATAAAACGACATGCAACTCATACGGTTATTCTTTTACGGTGGTTTTTTCAAAAGGAACCGGAAGTCAACAAAATTGGCACATTAAAAACCAGAAACTTACGGCAGAAAACCTGTTTCATCCGGCAAGCCTGGTTCTGATTTTCCACGGTTTAGAAGATTGGATTGTAACCAAAAAAAACGTACTAATCCACCTCGTGTTGTCTTTTCTCTAGCCTTGTTACATTATAAGACGGGCAAAGCATGATCAAAGTGAAGTAGCAATAGAACAGGGGTTATCAGACGCAATACGTTCTCGTACTCGTGCTCCAGAACCTTTAAAATTATTCGCATTGACACATAAGCGTGAGATAACAAAACAATGAACAATACAAGCAATCGCTTTCTCGATACATGTTGGTCTGCCCCAGCCTGCTACGTTTAATTAAGATTAGTATCAGCCTCATAACCTTAACTCAGTTCCCTGGTTCCTACCCAGCTTACTTTTGAATGGGCGAGAAAAAATAGATAACAAGTTCCAATAAAACAGGATGAGGCCCTACTACCAACGGGTCTGTCTTTAGCTTAGTACGAAAATGGTTCAAGAAAATGTACAAACATTATTCACAAAAAGTATGCTTGTAGATGGTGAAGGATAAAGCTATATACAGAAATGAAAGAGGGACTAAGCACATAAAGAGAGCCAATTGGAAGTTTTATTTAACTGTTTGTTTTTGTTTATAACTGGATTGTTTTAAAATATTTTTGTTTTGGGGGATGGGGGAGTAGTCTGAGGGGTTATTGCTATCCCTCGACTGCCCTACCTTCATTACTGAAACCTTCCTATTTCACATTACATATTTGGGACAGGGGTTCACATTACCACCAATTAGTTTAAATTTACGTTACCAAATTTCACTGGAATTCGAAACCACCATCCTCCCGCTCGTGAAGCTTTGGCGATCGTTTTACCATCGCTCCCCGAATGCGATACAAGCTGCGAAGATGCGTGATACTTTACCACAGAGGTAGCTCACTTGTTAATTGGGATGATTGGAGCAAGGTTATACGCAATACACATTCGTGAACGTGCACAACGTGCAATTACACCTTGCAACAAACATAGAATTAGAGTATTAAATGGGTAATAAACCACGGGTGGGGATACTGATAGCAACGATGGGTAACACAAAAGTACAGATCGTTATAGACACAAATAATTGTGTCGCCCCAGAATTTGTTGTGCGACGTGCAAACGGCGGGACATAACAAATGACACAAATACAACATTCACGGTATACGGTCTTCTTTCACTTTATTGGCAAAATGGACAGTAAGCAAACAAAATTGCACATTACAAAAACGAAACTGTAAGGCATAAATCCTGTTTCACTGGCCCAAGCTTGTTTATGTTTTCCCGGTGTTGTCAGCCATTGAATTGTACCAAAAAAACGTAACACCCAACTCGTTGTCTATTCTCAGCTTTGTTACGTTTACAAGGTCAGAGCATATCAATTAGCCCAGATAAAAACAGTTATAAGGACCAGATAATCTCATCTCTCCAGCCTTACTTTCGCTTGACATGGCGGGTAATCAACACAAATGACACAATACAACAGATCGCTATGAACGATCATTGTCTCCCCAGCTTTCTACGGTTGTAAGCATTGGTATCATCCTCTCTTTAAATCAGTGCCCTGTTTCCGACCCCGGCTTATTTTGACGGGTCGAGAATTGCAACAGTTTCCAAAATAAAACAGTGATTAACCCTACTCCAGTCGTCTCAGCCTTCGTTCTTTCAAGTGATACAAATTATGCACAAAAGCATGATTTTTTGGTGAGGTTTATTATAGATAAGAGGGACGTTAAGAACAGAAAGAGTGAGTGGTTTGGGGTTTTACTTTTTTTCGGTGTTGTTATAATGGTTGGATTTTCTTCTTGTTTGTGTGGGTGGTAAGGGGTAATCGGAGGGGTTTAGGTCTATCCACTAACTAACCTACCTATCATTCGGACCTTCCTGTCGACAAGGTTACAGTGAGGGACAAGTTACAGCATATCCAAAACAAGTTTTTACAAATATATAATTACTTTCACGGGATTCGGGACACACCAAGCTACCAGCTCGAATCTTTGCATCGTTGTACCAATCGCTCACCCGCAGCTGGGCGCATAACAGCGAGAAGATGGCTGTGAGACTATCAACCAGGCGGTAGGCACGTGTGGTCTTGGATGATTGTGAAGCGTTATACTTCATAGACACATTGTGAAACGTGCACACCGTTCGAAAATTGCAACCTAGGAACACCATAAAATATAGAGTTTAATAAAAACAGACGTAGGTCACTTGATAGCAAATTAGCACAAGTAAAATCGTGATAATAAAAAATAATTGTGTCTCCCCCGACCTATAATTCGCTTGAAACGGAGGGACATAACAAATGACACAATAAAACATTCACTACGCGGTTGTCTTTCACGTGTTCACGGACAGGAAGCAAACAAATTGCACATTAATGGACCCAAGTAGAACATTCACTAATACGTTAGTCCGTCTTATATACAGTATTTTCAAGGAGCATGAGCAACAAAGTGTTGCACATTCATCTACGAGAAACTGTAAGGAACAAAACCTGTTGTTGCTCCCACGCCTGTACATGTGTTTCACGGTTTAAAGCAGTGAGATTGAATACCACTACCTTAACCCAGTTCCCGTCTTAATCTGACCCAGCCTTGAAATTATGACAGGTCGAAGTCTGATGGAAATTTCACAAAAAGTTCCAATAGCAAAAACAGTTGAGTAACCCAACTCCATGTCTGGCCTTAGCCTTGAGTTCGTTGAGTGGGGGGGTACAAATTATGCACTAAACGTATGAGTTTTGGTGAGGTTTATATAGATCAAGAGTGACGTACAGAACATAAAGAAAAAAACGGGGGGTTGTGTCTTTTGGTCTTTTTTTATAACTTTTTTTTTCTTTTTGTTGGGTGTGGGGGGGGGGGTCGGAGGGGGGTATTCTATCCCCTCCTAATACCGTCATTCTGACCTTACTATTCAACATTACATATGGGACATTCCACAGTACAAACAATTATTAAATATAAAGTACCTTTCACTTGGATTCGCACCAACCGCCTCCAGCTCTAATCGCTCAACCGACTGCGCTACAGCGCGAAGACTGCTTGAGACAGTGACAACACAAGAGGTAGTCACTGGCTTTGGGATGATGGAACGTTATCTAATACACATTGTGAAAGTGCACAAACGGCCATGCAACCTAGGACACAAATAACAAATAGATGTTTAATAAAACAGTGGTATGTATGCAAATACACAATTAAAAATAGTTAATAATCCAAATCATTGTGTCTCCCAAGACTTGTTTCTCTGAAACGGCGGGAATAACAAAATGACACAATAAAAACATTCACTATACGGTCTTCTTTCACGTTTTCAAAGGACAGGAAGCAACAAATTGCACATTAAAAAACAGAAACTAAGGCAGAAACCT
Organism: Gigantopelta aegis; assembly: GCF_016097555.1. Lineage (NCBI taxonomy): Eukaryota > Metazoa > Mollusca > Gastropoda > Neomphalida > Peltospiridae > Gigantopelta > Gigantopelta aegis. The sequence continues at coordinate 3,398 of NW_024536617.1, read as the reverse complement.
GTTTCTCCCAAAGCCTTGTTATGTTTTTCACGGTTTAGAAGCATTGAATTGTACATCTCTTTAACCCCAGTTCCCTCTTTCTACCCAGCCTTACTTTTAAAAGGGTCAAGAATTGTAACAAATTCCCAAAATAAAACAGTGATTTAACCCTACTCCATGTCTGTCCTTAGCCCCTCAGTTCGTTTTAAGTGTACAAATTATGCACATAAAACAGTATGATTTTTGTGGTTGAGGTTTATATAGATAAAGAGGGACTTAAAGCTTTTGTGGGGGGAAAAAATAAAGAAAAAAAAGTGGGGTTTTTTCTTTTGTCTTTTTTTATAACTTTTTTTTTCTTTTTGTTTGGGGGGGGGGGTGTGTCGGAGGGGGGTATTCTATCCACTACTCCTACCTTCATTCTGACCTTCCTATTCACATTACATATGGGACATTCACATTACAAACAATTATTTAAATATAACTTACCTTTCACTGGATTCGAACCACCAGCCTCCAGCTCAATCGCTCAACCGACTGCGCTACAGCGAGAAGATGCTTGAGACGTTCAAACAGAGGTAGTCACTTGTTTTGGATGATGGAACGTTATACGTAATACACATTGTGAACGTGCACAACGTGCAATGCAACCTAGGAACACAATAAAATATAGATTTTTAATAAACCACGTGGTACTGATAGCAAATTACACAATAAAATAGTTATAAAACCAAATAATTGTGTCTCCCCAGAATTTGTTTCGCTTGAAACGGCGGGGACATAACAAATGACACAATAAAACATTCACTATACGGTCTTCTTCACGTTATTCAAAGGACAGGAAGCAACAAATTGCACATTAAAAACAGAAAATATAAGGCAGAAATCTGTTTCTCCCAAGCCTTGTTATGTTTTTCACGGTTTAGAAGCATTGAATTGTACCAAAAAAAAATCGTAACTAACCCACCTCGTTGTCTTTTCTCAGCTTTGTTACGTTTAAAAGGGGCAGAGCATATCAAATTAGACAATAAAACAGTTATAAGACCAGATAATTCTCTCTCTCCAGCCTTTTTTTCGCTTGACATGGCGTGACATAACAAATTAACAATACAACAGTCGCTATTCTCGATACATTTGTCTCTCCCCAGCCTTTCTACGTTTTAAGGATTAGTATCATCCTCTCTTTAACTCAGTTCCCGGTTCCTACCCAGCTTACTTTTGAAGGGTCGAGAATTGTAACAAGTTCCAAAATAAAAACAGTGATTAACCCTACTCCATGTCTCTCCTTAGCCTTAGTTCGTTTCAAGTGTACAAATTATGCACAAAAAAGAATGATTTTTGGTGAGGTTATATAGATAAGAGGGACTTAAAGAACATAAAGAAAAAAAAGTGGGGGTTTTTCTTTTGTCTTTTTTTTTAACTTTTTTTTTCTTTTTGTTTGGTGTGGGGGGGGGGGATCGGAGGGGGGTATTCTATCCACTACTCCTACCTTCATTCTGAACTTCCTATTCACATTACATATGGGACATCCACATTACAAACAATTATTTAAATATAACTTACCTTTCACTGGATTCGAACCACCAGCCTCCAGCTCGATCTTTGCATCGTTTGTACCAATCGCTCAAACCGACTGCGCCTACAGCGAGAAGATGCTTGAGACGTTCAAACAGAGGTAGTCACTGTTTTGGATGATGGAACGTTATACGTAATACACATTGTGAACGTGCACAACGTGCAATGCAATCCTAGGAACACAATAAAATATAAGGATTTAATAAACCCACGTGGTAACTTGATAGCAAATTACACAATAAAATCATTATAAGTTATTAAAACCCAAATAATTGTGTCTCCCAGACTTTTGTTTCGCTTGAAACGGCGGGACATAACAAATGACACAATAAAACATCACTATACGGTCTTCTTTCACGTTTTCAAAGGACAGGAAGCAACAAATTTGCACCATTAAAAACAGAAACTAAGGCAGAAAACCTGGGCTTCTCCCAAGCCGTTGTTATGTTTTCACGGTTTAGAAGCATTGAATTGTACATCTCTTTAACCCAGTTCCCTCTTTCTACCCAGCGGCCTTACTTTTAAAGGGTCGAGAATTGTAACAAATTCCAAAATAAAACAGTGATTACCCTACTCCATGTCTGTCCTTAGCCTCAGTTCGTTTTAAGTGTACAAATTATGACACTAAAAGTATGATTTTTGGTGAGGTTTATATAGATCAAGAGGGACTTAAAGAACATAAAGAAAAAAAAACCGTGGGGGTTTGTTTCTTTTGTCTTTTTTTTATAACTTTTTTTTTCTTTTTGTTTGGGGGGGGGTCGGAGGGGGGGTATTCTATCCACTAATCCTACCTTCATTCTGACCTTCCTATTCACATTACATATGGGACATTCACATTACAAACAATTATTTAAATATAACTGACCTTTCACTGGATTCGAACCACCAGCCTCCAGATCAATCGCTCAACCGACTGCGCTAGCGAGGAGCGAGAAGATGCTTGAGACGTTCAAACAGAGGTAGTCACGTTGTTTTGGATGATGGAACGTATACGTATTACAGCATTTGTGAACGTGCAACAAAGTGCAATGCAACCTAGGAACACAATAAAATATAGATTTTTAATAAACCACGTGGTACTGATAGCAAATTTACAAAATAAAATAGTCTATAAAACCAAATAATTGTGTCTCCCCAAGATTTGTTTCGCTTGAAAACGGCGGGACATAACAAATGACACAATAAAACATTCACTATACGGTCTTCTTTTCCGTTTTCAAAGGACGGGAAGCAACAAATTGCACATAAAAACAGAAACTAAGGCAGAAACCGGTTCTCTCAAAGCCTTGTTATGTTTTCACGGTTTAGAAGCATGGAATTGTACAAAAAAAAAACGTAAACTAACCAGGAGAGCATTCAAATTAGACAATTAAAAAAGTTAAAGACCAGATAATTCTCTCTTCCCAGCTTTTTTTCGCTTGACAGGGGACATAAAAAAATTACACAATACAACAGTCGTTCTTTGAAAATTTTCCCCCCAGCCTTTTAGTTTTAAGGATTAGTTATCCTCTCTTTAACCATTTCCCGTTCTACCCAGGCTTTACTTTTTGAAGGGCGAGAAATGTAACAATTCCAAAAAATAAAAAAAGGATTAAACCCTCTCCATGCTGTCCTGCCTTTAGTTTCGTTCAAGGTTAAAATATGCACAAAAAAAGGAATGGTTTTTGAGGTTTAATAGATAAGGGGCTTAAAAAATAAAGAAAAAAAAAAGGGGGTTTTTTCTTTTGTCTTTTTTTAAACTTTTTTTTTTCTTTTTTTTGGGGGGGGGGGGGGGTCGGAGGGGGGTTTCACCCACTAACCCACCATTTTGACTTCCGTTAATTATAGGGAACCCATTAAACAAAAAA
>NW_024536616.1:5000-7500 GCF_016097555.1 Gigantopelta aegis | reverse complement strand
GTAAAAGGAGTAAAAAAACAATTCGTTGGAAAAAAAGAAAAAAACACACACTTCAGGTAGCCTGAGGACGTGTACGCATGTCAAAAAAATTGGCAAACGAAAAAAGTTCTCGATCGGGGTGTCGTCCACTCACTGCGATCTCCCCGAAACTTAGCCTTTGACAAGGACATGTGTCCGCTACAGATGGGCACATCCCCACATTCTCAGGGTTTCGTTCGTTCGCAGGGCGGTCGTGCTCTTCGAGGTCTTTTTAAATTTTTTTTTTTTTTTTTTTTTATCTTCCGTTATTTGTTTTGTTTTTGGCAGCGACGAAGCGGGATGGGAAACACAAAAACCCTTAAAAAAACCATAATAGTAATAAGATCATAAGAAAAAATAATAAATAAGAGTATAAAGAGTTGTAACAGTATAATAAGAAGCATATAATAAGAGCTGTAAGAGTTGTAAAAGTGGGAGTGTACAGTAAAGTGTAAAAGCAAGAAAAAAACACACAGAAAGAAACACATCTTCAGGAAGCCTGAGGACGTGTACGCATGTCAAATCATTGGCAGACGACCGAGTTCTCGATCGGGGGGTGTCGTCCTCACTGCGATCTCCCGACACTTAGCCTTTGAAAAAGGAGATGTGTCCGCTACAGATGGGGCACATCCCCACATTCTCAGGGTTTCGTTCGTTCGCAGGCGGTCGTTGCTATTCGTTTTTGGCAGCGACGAGCCGGGATGGGACACACTAAAAAAAAAAGAAAGTTAAAGTTAAAGGTAAAGTTAAGGTTAAATTTAACGTTAAAAGTTAACGTTTTAACGTTAAACGTTAACGTTAAAGTTAAACGTTAAAGTTAAAGTAAAGTAAAAAGTAAAGTGTAAAAAAAGTTAAAGTTAAAGTTAAAGTTAAAGTTAAAGTTAAAGTAAAAAAAGTAAAAAGTAAAGGTAAAAAGTAAAGTGTAAAAAGTAAAGTGTAAAAAAAAATAAATAAATAAATAAATAAATAAATAAATAAATAAATAAATAAATAAACACATAACCATGTCATTAATGTAAAGCTCTTTTAAACTAAAAAGTGAACTCTATTTTCCAACTATTTGCTATTTTCTTAACACGAAATTCATACTCAACATTAGCGGAATCCCTATGGTGGTTCGTGTTTTTTTTTTGTTTTTTTTTTTTTTCTTTTTCCCCCGTCAATAGCCCCCGAATGAGAGAATGACAATGTGTACGATCATTAATACAATTCATATTAAATTTTTTGCATTAAATGTCAATACCAACTGAAAACAAGTTTTGAATTCACTAGAAACATATATAACGTAAGTAAATTAATAAACTTTTAACCTGTAATAAAAAATGTCTGAAGCGACCTATTTTTGTATGCTATAATTTATATGTGAAGCGGTTGGTTGTATGAATATTTAACTACGAACTGTGGATGGGCGCCATTTTTTTATATTATTATTATTATTATTATTATTATTACTACTACTACTACTACTACTACTACTACTACTACTACTACTACTACTACTACTACTACTACTACTACTACTACTACTACTACTACTACTACTACTACTTACTACTACTACTACTACTACTACTGTCCAGATTTACCAATTACGACGTTGAAATTACAGTTAATAAAATTTTGAGGTGCGTGATAATTCCATGCGTGTTGAAAGATTTGACACGGAGAAAAAGTGGTTTCAAGTGTTTTATGAAATGGATGAAATGTGAGAAACAGGGGTGTGTCGCGACTTTCTGTGTTTACTGGCCTTGTAATTGTGCAAGTGGCAACGGGATGGTTTTGGCATGTGTGACTTGAAGTGGGTGCGAAGTGACACACAAGTGTTCGTGAGTGAGATTTGACAGTGCCATCATGCTCATGTTTCGTTTTTGGAAAGTGGAACATTCTCAGTTGTAGCTTCGAATTGATGTCTTCGTTCCTGTGTCCCGACATGTACATGATATGCCTAGTTTCAAAACCCGACTCGTTTAGAGATTGCATCGCAGTGGCGCGCAAAACTTAGAAAAAACACTATGTGTTGTGTACGTCATACTACAATGCCGTTTTTGAATGCGCGTTACTGCTAATGGTTGGCATGAACTGACTGTATTTTGTTTTTGAAATCGCTTTTGTTAAATACCAAAATTCCATTGGAATTATATACTCTTTTCGGATCGGCAAAATAGATTTTTTTTTTTTTTTTTTTTTTTTTTTTTTTTTTTTGTAGCTGTGGGATTTTGAATTCACCATAGGAGAAGCCATGTGTTTAGGGAAGTGACGTCACGTATCAGCATGCGCGCGCATCTGGTAGGCAGAAGTCTATCATAATGGACATTAGTAACAAAGCGAACTAGCGTCTAGCGTGAATAGCAAAGAGAATGGCCAAAACGTGCTTAACTTACCGCTTGTAGCACGGGAGCGCTATTCTACATAGCTCCTGTATGGAGGAGATACATGTACTCTTTCCACCCATAAAATTTGACGATTTACCGAGTTCAAAACT
>NW_024536615.1:0-8112 GCF_016097555.1 Gigantopelta aegis | reverse complement strand
CTAAATAAATAAACAGGTATGACAGTTAGTAAGTCCAGGGTTTGCTATTAACGCTCTAATGTCTTTAAGTTAAAGAAGGTTTAGATCATTGTGAGAACTTTTATAAAGTAAACTGCTCAGTCTAAAGGACTTTATCGCACTAACTTAATAAACAGCTATTAACAGTTTAGTAAGTAAGTTTGAATTAACTTTTTACGGTCTTTAAGTTAAAGACATTAGTAGGTTTAGACTACTGAGAGATGTTTATAAAGTAAACTGCTCAGTGTAAAGGACTTTATGGCACTACTAAATAAACACAGCTATTAACAGTTTAGTAAGTTAGTTTGCATTAACGCTCTAAAGTCTTTAAGTTAAAGACTTTAGAAGTTTAGACTATTGAGAGAAGTTTTTAAAGTAAACTGCTCAGTCTAAAGGACTTTATGGCACTAACTAAATAAACAGCTATTAACAGTTTAGTAAGTTAGTTTGCATTAACGCACTAAAGTCTTTAAGTTAAAGACTTTAGAAGGTTTAGACTATTGAGAGCAGTTTATAAAGTAAACTGCTCAGTCTAAAGGACTTATTAACGCTCTAAAGTCTTTAAGTTAAAGACTTTAGAAGGTTTAGACTATTGAGAGAAGATTCTAAAGTAAACTGCTCAGTCTAAAGGACTTTATGGCACTAACTAAATAAACCGCTATTAACAGTTTAGTAAGTTAGTTTGCATTAACGCTCTAAAGTCTTTAAGTTAAAGACTTTAGTAGGTTTAGACTATTGAGAGAAGTTTATAAAGTAAATGCTCAGTCTAAAGGACTTTATGGCACTAACTAAATAAACAGCTATTAACAGTTTAGTAAGTTAGTTTGCATTAACGCTCTAAAGTCTTTAAGTTAAAGACTTTAGAAGGTTTAGACTATTGAGAGAAGTTTATAAAGTAAACTGCTCAGTCTAAAGGACTTTATGGCACTAACTAAATAAACAGCTATTAACAGTTTAGTAAGTTAGTTTGCATTAACGCTCTAAAGTCTTTAAGTTAAAGACTTTAGAAGGTTAGACTATTGAGAGAAGTTTATAAAGTAAACTGCTCAGTCTAAAGGACTTTATGGCACTAACTAAATAAACAGCTATTAACAGTTTAGTAAGTTAGTTTGCATTAACGCTCTAAAGTCTTTAAGTTAAAGACTTTAGAAGGTTTAGACTATTGAGAGAAGTTTATAAAGTAAACTGCTCAGTCTAAAGGACTTTATGGCACTAACTAAATAAACAGCTATTAACAGTTTAGTAAGTTAGTTTGCATTAACGCTCTAAAGTCTTTAAGTTAAAGACTTTAGAAGGTTTAGACTATTGAGAGAAGTTTATAAAGTAAACTGCTCAGTCTAAAGGACTTTATGGCACTAACTAAATAAACAGCTATTAACAGTTTAGTAAGTTAGTTTGCATTAACGCTCTAAAGTCTTTAAGTTAAAGACTTTAGAAGGTTTAGACTATTGAGAGAAGTTTATAAAGTAAACTGCTCAGTCTAAAGGACTTTATGGCACTAACTAAATAAACAGCTATTAACAGTTTAGTAAGTTAGTTTGCATTAACGCTCTAAAGTCTTTAAGTTAAAGACTTTAGAAGGTTTAGACTATTGAGAGAAGTTATAAAGTAAACTGCTCAGTCTAAAGGACTTTATGGCACTAACTAAATAAACAGCTATTAACAGTTTAGTAAGTTAGTTTGCATTAACGCTCTAAAGTCTTTAAGTTAAAGACTTTAGAAGGTTTAGACTATTGAGAGAAGTTTATAAAAGTAAACTGCTCAGTCTAAAGGACTTTATGGCACTAACTAAATAAACAGCTATTAACAGTTTAGTAAGTTAGTTTGCATTAACGCTCTAAAGTCTTTAAGTTAAAGACTTTAGAAGGTTTAGACTATTGAGAGAAGTTTATAAAGTAAACTGCTCAGTCTAAAGGACTTTATGGCACTAACTAAATAAACAGCTATTAACAGTTTAGTAAGTTAGTTTGCATTAACGCTCTAAAGTCTTTAAGTTAAAGACTTTAGAAGGTTTAGACTATTGAGAGAAGTTTATAAAGTAAACTGCTCAGTCTAAAGGACTTTATGGCACTAACTAAATAAACAGCTATTAACAGTTTAGTAAGTTAGTTTGCATTAACGCTCTAAAGTCTTTAAGTTAAAGACTTTAGAAGGTTTAGACTATTGAGAGAAGTTTATAAAGTAAACTGCTCAGTCTAAAGGACTTTATGGCACTAACTAAATAAACAGCTATTAACAGTTTAGTAAGTTAGTTTGCATTAACGCTCTAAAGTCTTTAAGTTAAAGACTTTAGAAGGTTTAGACTATTGAGAGAAGTTTATAAAGTAAACTGCTCAGTCTAAAGGACTTTATGGCACTAACTAAATAAACAGCTATTAACAGTTTAGTAAGTTAGTTTGCATTAACGCTCTAAAGTCTTTAAGTTAAAGACTTTAGAAGGTTTAGACTATTGAGAGAAGTTTATAAAGTAAACTGCTCAGTCTAAAGGACTTTATGGCACTAACTAAATAAACAGCTATTAACAGTTTAGTAAGTTAGTTTGCATTAACGCTCTAAAGTCTTTAAGTTAAAGACTTTAGAAGGTTTAGACTATTGAGAGAAGTTTATAAAGTAAACTGCTCAGTCTAAAGGACTTTATGGCACTAACTAAATAAACAGCTATTAACAGTTTAGTAAGTTAGTTTGCATTAACGCTCTAAAGTCTTTAAGTTAAAGACTTTAGAAGGTTTAGACTATTGAGAGAAGTTTATAAAGTAAACTGCTCAGTCTAAAGGACTTTATGGCACTAACTAAATAAACAGCTATTAACAGTTTAGTAAGTTAGTTTGCATTAACGCTCTAAAGTCTTTAAGTTAAAGACTTTAGAAGGTTTAGACTATTGAGAGAAGTTTATAAAGTAAACTGCTCAGTCTAAAGGACTTTATGGCACTAACTAAATAAACAGCTATTAACAGTTTAGTAAGTTAGTTTGCATTAACGCTCTAAAGTCTTTAAGTTAAAGACTTTAGAAGGTTTAGACTATTGAGAGAAGTTTATAAAGTAAACTGCTCAGTCTAAAGGACTTTATGGCACTAACTAAATAAACAGCTATTAACAGTTTAGTAAGTTAGTTTGCATTAACGCTCTAAAGTCTTTAAGTTAAAGACTTTAGAAGGTTTAGACTATTGAGAGAAGTTTATAAAGTAAACTGCTCAGTCTAAAGGACTTTATGGCACTAACTAAATAAACAGCTATTAACAGTTTAGTAAGTTAGTTTGCATTAACGCTCTAAAGTCTTTAAGTTAAAGACTTTAGAAGGTTTAGACTATTGAGAGAAGTTTATAAAGTAAACTGCTCAGTCTAAAGGACTTTATGGCACTAACTAAATAAACAGCTATTAACAGTTTAGTAAGTTAGTTTGCATTAACGCTCTAAAGTCTTTAAGTTAAAGACTTTAGAAGGTTTAGACTATTGAGAGAAGTTTATAAAGTAAACTGCTCAGTCTAAAGGACTTTATGGCACTAACTAAATAAACAGCTATTAACAGTTTAGTAAGTTAGTTTGCATTAACGCTCTAAAGTCTTTAAGTTAAAGACTTTAGAAGGTTTAGACTATTGAGAGAAGTTTATAAAGTAAACTGCTCAGTCTAAAGGACTTTATGGCACTAACTAAATAAACAGCTATTAACAGTTTAGTAAGTTAGTTTGCATTAACGCTCTAAAGTCTTTAAGTTAAAGACTTTAGAAGGTTTAGACTATTGAGAGAAGTTTATAAAGTAAACTGCTCAGTCTAAAGGACTTTATGGCACTAACTAAATAAACAGCTATTAACAGTTTAGTAAGTTAGTTTGCATTAACGCTCTAAAGTCTTTAAGTTAAAGACTTTAGAAGGTTTAGACTATTGAGAGAAGTTTATAAAGTAAACTGCTCAGTCTAAAGGACTTTATGGCACTAACTAAATAAACAGCTATTAACAGTTTAGTAAGTTAGTTTGCATTAACGCTCTAAAGTCTTTAAGTTAAAGACTTTAGAAGAAGACTATAGACTATTGAGAGAAGTTTATAAAGTAAACTGCTCAGTCTAAAGGACTTTATGGCACTAACTAAATAAACAGCTATTAACAGTTTAGTAAGTTAGTTTGCATTAACGCTCTAAAGTCTTTAAGTTAAAGACTTTAGAAGGTTTAGACTATTGAGAGAAGTTTATAAAGTAAACTGCTCAGTCTAAAGGACTTTATGGCACTAACTAAATAACAGCTATTAACAGTTTAGTAAGTTAGTTTGCATTAACGCTCTAAAGTCTTTAAGTTAAAGACTTTAGAAGGTTTAGACTATTGAGAGAAGTTTATAAAGTAAACTGCTCAGTCTAAAGGACTTTATGGCACTAACTAAATAAACAGCTATTAACAGTTTAGTAAGTTAGTTTGCATTAACGCTCTAAAGTCTTTAAGTTAAAGACTTTAGAAGGTTTAGACTATTGAGAGAAGTTTATAAAGTAAACTGCTCAGTCTAAAGGACTTTATGGCACTAACTAAATAAACAGCTATTAACAGTTTAGTAAGTTAGTTTGCATTAACGCTCTAAAGTCTTTAAGTTAAAGACTTTAGAAGGTTTAGACTATTGAGAGAAGTTTATAAAGTAAACTGCTCAGTCTAAAGGACTTTATGGCACTAACTAAATAAACAGCTATTAACAGTTTAGTAAGTTAGTTTGCATTAACGCTCTAAAGTCTTTAAGTTAAAGACTTTAGAAGGTTTAGACTATTGAGAGAAGTTTATAAAGTAAACTGCTCAGTCTAAAGGACTTTATGGCACTAACTAAATAAACAGCTATTAACAGTTTAGTAAGTTAGTTTGCATTAACGCTCTAAAGTCTTTAAAAAGACTTTAGAAGGTTTAGACTATTGAGAGAAGTAAAAGTAAACTGCTCAGTTAAAGGACTTTATGGCACTAACTAAATAAACAGCTATTAACAGTTTAGTAAGTTAGTTTGCATTAACGCTCTAAAGTCTTTAAGTTAAAGACTTTAGAAGGTTTAGACTATTGAAGAAGTTTATAAAGTAAACTGCTCAGTCTAAAGGACTTTATGGCACTAACTAAATAAACAGCTATTAACAGTTTAGTAAGTTAGTTTGCATTAACGCTCTAAAGTCTTTAAGTTAAAGACTTTAGAAGGTTTAGACTATTGAGAGAAGTTTATAAAGTAAACTGCTCAGTCTAAAGGACTTTATGGCACTAACTAAATAAACAGCTATTAACAGTTTAGTAAGTTAGTTTGCATTAACGCTCTAAAGTCTTTAAGTTAAAGACTTTAGAAGGTTTAGACTATTGAGAGAAGTTTATAAAGTAAACTGCTCAGTCTAAAGGACTTTATGGCACTAACTAAATAAACAGCTATTAACAGTTTAGTAAGTTAGTTTGCATTAACGCTCTAAAGTCTTTAAGTTAAAGACTTTAGAAGGTTTAGACTATTGAGAGAAGTTTATAAAGTAAACTGCTCAGTCTAAAGGACTTTATGGCACTAACTAAATAAACAGCTATTAACAGTTTAGTAAGTTATTTGCATTAACGCTCTAAAGTCTTTAAGTTAAAGACTTTAGAAGGTTTAGACTATTGAGAGAATTTTATAAAGTAAACTGCTCAGTCTAAAGGACTTTATGGCACTAACTAAATAAACAGCTATTAACAGTTTAGTAAGTTTGTTTTGCATTAACGCTCTAAAGTCTTTAAGTTAAAGACTTTAGAAGGTTTAGACTATTGAGAGAAAGTTATAAAGTAAACTGCTCAGTCTAAAGGACTTTATGGCACTAACTAAATAAACAGCTATTAACAGTTTAGTAAGTTTTTTGCATTAACGCTCTAAAGTCTTTAAGTTAAAGACTTTAGAAGTTTAGACTATTGAGAGAAGTTTATAAAGTAAACTGCTCAGTCTAAAGGACTTTATGGCACTAACTAAATAAACAGCTATTAACAGTTTAGTAAGTTAGTTTGCATTAACGCTCTAAAGTCTTTAAGTTAAAGACTTTAGAAGGTTTAGACTATTGAGAAGTTTATAAAGTAAACTGCTCAGTCTAAAGGACTTTATGGCACTAACTAAATAAACAGCTATTAACAGTTTAGTAAGTTAGTTTGCATTAACGCTCTAAAGTCTTTAAGTTAAAGACTTTAGAAGGTTTAGACTATTGAGTGAAGTTTATAAAGTAAACTGCTCAGTCTAAAGGACTTTATGGCACTAACTAAATAAACAGCTATTAACAGTTTAGTAAGTTTGTTTGCATTAACGCTCTAAAGTCTTTAAGTTAAAGACTTTAGAAAGTTTAGACTATTGAGAGAAGTTTATAAAGTAAACTGCTCAGTCTAAAGGACTTTATGGCACTAATTAAATAAACAGCTATTAACAGTTTAGTAAGTTTTTTTGCATTAACGATCTAAAGTCTTTAAGTTAAAGACTTTAGAAGGTTTAGACTATTGAGTGAATTTTATAAAGTAAACTGCTCAGTCTAAAGGACTTAATGGGACTAACTAAACAAACTGCTATTAACAGTTTAGTAAGTTTGTTTGCATTAACGCTCTAAAGTCTTTAAGTTAAAGACTTTAGAAAGTTTAGACTATTGACTGAAGTTTATAAAGTAAACTGCTCAGTCTAAAGGACTTTATGGCACTAACTAAATAAACAGCTATAACAGTTTAGTAAGTGTTTTTGCATTAACGCTCTAAAGTCTTTAAGTTAAAGACTTTAGAAGGTTTAGACTATTGACTGAAGTTTATAAAGTAAACTGCTCACTATAAAGGACTTTATGGCACTAACTAAATAAACAGCTATTAACAGTTTAGTAAGTTGGTTTGCATTAACGCTCTAAAGTCTTTAAGTTAAAGACTTTAGAAGGTTTAGACTATTGAGTGAAGTTTATAAAGTAAACTGCTCAGTCTAAAGGTCTTTATGGCACTAACTAAATAAACAGCTATTAAATTTAGTAAGTTGTTTGCATTAACACTCTAAAGTCTTTAAGTTAAAGACTTTAGAAGGTTTAGACTATTGAGTGAAGTTTATAAAGTAAAATGCTCAGTGTAAAGGACTTAATGGGACTAACTAAAGAAACTGCTACTAACAGTTTAGTAAGTTTGTTTGCATTAATGCTCTAAAGTGTTTAAGTTAAAGACTTAAAAAGGTTTAGACTATTGAGTGAAGTTTATAAAGTAAACTGCTCAGTATAAAGGTCTTTATGGCACTAACTAAATAAACAGCTATTAAATGTTTAGTAAGTTTTTTGCATTAACGCTTTAAAGTCTTTAAGTTAAAGACTTTAGGAGGTTTAGACTTTTGAGTGAAGTTTATAAAGAAAACTGCTCAGTCTAAAGGACTTAATGGGACTAACTAAACAAACTGCTACTAACAGTTAGTAAGTTGGTTTACATTAACTGTCGAAAGTCTTTAATTGAAAGACTTTAAAGGTTTAGACTATTGAGTGAATTTTATAAAGTAATTTGCTAAGTCTAACGGACTTAGTGCAACTAACTAAATAACCTGCAATTAACAGTTTAGTAAGGTGGCTTGCATTAAGGGTCTAAAGTCTTTAATTTAAAGACTTTAGAAGGTTTAGACTATTGAGTGAATTTTATGAAGTAAATTGCTCCGTCGAAAGGACTAATAGGACTAACTCATAAGCATTCAGTTATTAACCGTTAGTAAGTTGGTTTGCATTAACACTCTAAAGTTTTTAATTTAAAGACTTTAGAAGGTTTAGACTATAGAGGGAATTTTAATGTAAACTGGCTAGGTCGAAAGGTGTTTTAATGTCACTAAATAAATAAAACTTCAATGACAGTTTAGTAAATTGAGTTTGGAATTAACGCTCTAAAGCCTTTAATTTAAAGACCTTAGAAGGTGTAGACTATGAGTGACGTTTATATAGTAAACTGCTAGGTCTAAAGGTGTTAACCCTTTACTTCCCGTTGACGAGTATACTCGCATTAGAAGTGGGCGTAATTCCCACTGACGGTATATCGTCGTCTACTTTTTTATACTGAGGTTTGCGCTCTGGTTTGCTTGTGGAAGCTCTTTTTAGCTAGTCGTGCTTCAGGTAGCTGGGTTTGCAAGGTAGAAAATACCAAAGTAGC
>NW_024536614.1:0-16746 GCF_016097555.1 Gigantopelta aegis | reverse complement strand
CATTTAGTTTATTATTAGTCATCAACGCTTATATTTCAGCATACTGGGGTTTAATATAATAGTAGATGGCTTTAACAATGAGTGACGTAAAATTTACAAAAATGTTCAGGGTGAATAAATAGTTGAAATTCATCTCCTATGTCATTTGTATTACATAAGGTACATGTTCTCTGTTCCACTGGGGTGTTGTTCCAGCGCCCTGTTTCAATAGGCATATAATGGTTGGAGGTTCTAAATTTTAGTAAAATAGTCCAGGACTTTTGTGGTATTAGGATAAGATATTTCTCTAAACTAAGATTTTCTTTAAATATAGCGTACGTTTTACCTCTTGATGATGTAGATATATCACTATTCCATTTTTGTAGATATTGATTATTTTGTCTTAGCTTTACGTGGTCAAGAAGCAGCTTTATAGAAGAAAAGTTCTGTGTCAGCCAAATATCGGTCATACCCAAGTTATTGAATATGTCTTCCACATATTCCATCCATTTAGAATTGAGTCGTGTGACATTAATTCGTGCAGCAGAAATGATGATTTCGTTCGTTTACCTGATACAATTCGGGCCCAGAAACTTATAATTCTTTGTTGAATAACCAGGTTAAGGGGTTTTCTTCCTAATTCTCCATATAGCATGAAAAGTGGGGTGCCTTTTTTCATGGGTAGGATATGCCTCAAGAATGTAATATGAACATTTTCGACAATATCAGTATTTTCATAACCCCATATTTCGCATCCATATAAAAGAAGGGAGAGACTAAATCGTAGACACTGAGAGTCGTCAGCCAGTGAGAGTCTACTGAATATTCATGATCAAACGGTTGATCGACATCGAGATTTTACGACATCGAGTAATGTTCTGGTGTATATATATAAATTATTCCAACTGTAGATATTAATGTAACAAGTATTTATTAATATACAGTGTGGTTAATAAATTGTGTAATTGAATGTTACGTAGCGTATATCAATGTCGTTGTTTGTTGTTTTCCTACTCTTCTTCTGTGGGATAATCCCGCCGATATTTTGATGAATTTTACACCAGTGGTTACGGTTATCTAAACGTCAAAATTGTAATGCACGTCTGTACAACTTAATTTCATAAACAAATAAACAAACAACAACAACAAAAATCATTCAACAACTACAGAATATATAATATAAAATAATTACTGTATAAATGAGTACAGGTCAAACTGATTAGAAAAATGTTGTCCACTACTTTTAATTATAATTATTTAATTATTTGTAATAACAATTGTCCTAGCCCGAGTACTCTGACTGTAAGAGAGCTAGACGGACATTTGGACATAAACACGCTCTCATTACAGTCAGAGACCAACCTATGTCTTTTTTTAGCAATTCCTGACTACCAAACGGTAGGCAACGAGTCCCGCTCTAATACCACAACAATCCTATGTTTGACGTCAAATACCTTTACATCAATCATTTTCGAGTTAAGTGATACAAAAAAATCCACATATTAATCACTAATACACTTACTACAGAAAGAAACCCGACAGCACCCACATTCAGCTACGCTTCGTGACACTCCGTCGCAACAATTGCAAAGATAATGACACCACTAGAGCACATTGATTCATTGGATGTCAAACATTTGGTAATTCTGACATAGTCTTAGAGAGGAAACCCACTATATTTTTTCATTAGTAGCAGGTAATCTTTTATATGCACCATACCACGGCTTTTGATATGCATGTACCAGTGGTGGTGCGCTGGCTGTAATAAGAAATAGCACAATGGTCCAATAAAAATGGATCGATCCTAGACCAACCATGCTTTACCAGTGGGCTACGTCCGGCCCCTCCAATTTATGTAGACACTGAAAATAAATTATGAATATGAATTAATCATCAACTGTTTAAAATGATCAGGGTAGATTTCACATTTTTATTACATATGTGCCATTTACATTTCCATTAAATATATATTATATTTTTTAAGTAGATGTGAATAATCTTACTGTGTGTTTACTACCGATGTCAGTGGTGTTTTATTAAGAAAAACAGACACGTAACATTTCAAAAGGGTGGATGTTTATGATACTTATCTACTGACTGTAGACATGGATATCATCCACCGAGGGTAGTTTTCCTTTAATATGATATATTACATTCACAACCATATGTTGGCTAATGTAGATTTTCAGCTACGTAAAACACCTTCTCATGTTACATTCAAAACATGACAATTCAATATGAAGTGGATGGCTTAATCTATTAAAAGATGTCAAATACTCTTACTGCATGTTTTACTATCCATGTCAGGAGTGTGTTTTCAGAAAAGATGACTCTTAAAATTTCAAAAAAGCGTGGATTTTACCATACCGCTCTCTTAACTACCAAAGGTATATGGACATCATCCACTGAGGGTAGTTTTCCTTTAATATGTTATATTACATTACACATATGTTGGCTAGTGTATATTTCAGCTACGTAAACACCGTTTTATGTAGACATGACAATTCAATATGAATGTGATGGCTTAATCTATTATTTAACTGATCAGGGTAGATTTTCTTTTCATGTGTGAAAGTTTGATTTGTTTTTTTGATTTTTTTTTGTAACAAGATGTCAATAATCTTACTGCATATTTACTATCAATGTCAGGAGTGGTTTTCAGAAAAGATGACTCTTAAAATTTCAAAAGCATGGATTTTACCATACTTAACTACCAAAGGTATATGGACATCATCCACTGAGGGTAGTTTTCCTTTAATATGTTATATTACATTACACCTATGTTGGCTAATGTATATATCAGCTACATAAACACCGTTTTATGTAGACATGACAATTCAATATGAATGTGATGGCTTAATCTATTATTTAACTGATCAGGGTAGATTTTCTTTTCATGTGTGAAAGTTTTATTTTTTTTTATTTTTTTTTGTAACAAGATGTCAATAATCTTACTGCATATTTACTATCCATGTCAGGAGTGGTTTTAAAAAACCCAGACACGTAACATTTCAAAAGGGTGGATTTTATGTTAATTAACTACTGAGGGTATATGGACATCATCCACCGAGGGTAGTTTTCCTTTAATATGTTATATTACATTACACATATGTTGGCTAATGTATATTTCATCTACGTAAACACCGTTTAATGTAGACATGACAATTCAATATGAATGTGATAGCTTAATCTATTATTTAACTGATCTTTATCTTATCTTTTCATATGTAAAATAAAAAAAAAAAAAATTGTTATTTTTTAAAAAAATAAATAGATATGAATAACCTTACTGCATATTTACTATATATGTCAGAAGTAGTTTTCAGAAAAGGAGATCCTTAACATTTCAAAAGGGTGGATTTTACAGTATGGTACCTAACTACTGAGGATACATGGATATCATCCACCAAGGGTACTTTTCCTTTAATATGGTACATTACATTACATATATGTTGGTTAATGTATATTTGAGCTGAGTAAACACCTTCTAATGTAGACATGACAATTTAATATGAATATGATGGCTTAATCGATTATCTAACTGATTAGGGTGGATTTTCTTTTCATATGAAAATTTTAATTTTAATTTCAATTTAATTTAATTTTTATTATTTTATTTTTTTAATAAATAGATATGAATAACCTTACTGCATATTTACTATGTCAGGGGTAGTTTTCAGAAAAGGAGATTCTTAACATTTCAAAAGGGTGGATTTTACTGTACCTAACTACCGAAGGTACATGGATATCATCCACTGAGGGTACTTTTCCTTTAACATGGTATATTACATTACATATATGTTGGCTAATGTATATTTCAGCCAAGTAAACACCTTCTAATGTAGACATGACAATTAAATATGTATATCATGGATTTATCCATTATTTAAATGATCAGAGTACATTTCCAAATTAAAAGAAATTATTATTATTATTATTATTTAAAAATAATGATCAGAGTACATTTCCAAATTAAAAGAAATTATTATTATTATTATTATTATTTAAAAATATATGTGAATAACCTTATGGTACATGTATGTTTACTGTCAGTGCTAGGGACAGTTCTAGGAAAATGAGACACTTAAGATTTCAGTAGGGTGGATTTTACAGTACCCCAACTACCGAGGGTACATTATCGTCCACCAAGGGTACTTTTCCCAAAAGATGTTATATTAATTTACATATTTGTTAACTAATGTATACTTCAGCTAAGTAAACACCTTATGTAGACACTATATGTGATAGATTAATCCATTATCTAAATGATCAGTGTAGATGTCTAAATTGTATGTAATGTTTTTATTTTGTAATCAAATATATGTGAATAACCAACCTTACAGTATGTTTACTATCCATGCTAGTAGTGGAGCGACTTAGCTGATCAATTGTGCACTTTTCTGTGAAAGCATGAACATTGGCAAATGGTTAGAGTAACCCAATACAAGGATATTTAGTCCAGGGCCCACTGGAAATTGCACCCTGTATGGCTGCTATCTTGAAATCCAAGATGGCCACCATTGTGGACCTGTTTTGTTTAATATCTCCTTAACTAATACACATATCGAGAGAGTTGAAATGCCTATACCCACATGTTAGGGGACTAGGAATCCAGTGGTGACAGAAGTGTTTGCAAATTGTGGCTGCCATCTGAAAATCAAAGATGGTCGCCGTCCACATGCTATTTTGCCAATCTGATTAACAGTTCTACTGGGTCCGACAGTAGATCTAACAGCATTGCGTAGACTCTTATGTCCAGGTGACATTTCATCTATAAATAACAATTTAAATATCGACCAATTACACTTCGCCTTTTATAGCGTTATTCGGGAGCATTCACATTCTAAAAATATTGGGCGAGACTATTTATGCAATAGGCGACCTTCTTGGTCTATTTCAACACTGAAAAAACAGGGGGGAAAGTGCAGTAATAAACTCTGGATTGTATACTAGTATAAACAGATTTTATGGCTATACCATCACAGGGGTTTTTTTTGTCTTGAAACAAATTTTATATAAAATTTTATATTGAAATTAGTTTTCAGCATACTTCGTAATTCACCCGAATCATTTCGTATACCCTCGGCATAATCCCGAATGTTTTCAAATTCTTTTCAAATCACTGGCATGATTTTGCAAGTAAGGTTTTGATTGGTCGAATGAAAGGTCAACTGGACCTCATCCAACGGGCTGCTGTTAGATCCACATGTAATAGTGGAGCTAATTTTAATTAGATTGCTATTTTGCTCAATATCTCATTTAGTAGAAAAGATATCATTACAGATTTAACACCTAGACTGACATATCAGGGGTCTAAGAATCCAATGGTGACATCGAATATATGGCTGTCATCTTGAAATCCAAGATGGCCACCATCCACAAGCTATTTTACTCAATATCTCATAAAATATAAAATATATCAATACAGTTTTAACACCTATAATAACATTAATCATCGGCTATTGTCACTATAGGTACTTGTGCGATCATACATCAAAATGACGAATCTTGCAATAATAGTGGTCATCCTGTTCTGTTATAAAGACAGGCTGCAGGTTCTGAAATCAAAAGTCTTAAATGAGTGGCAAGCAGTGTGGACCATACCACTAACAAGTCAGCAGGTGTGCAGGCAGAATTAATGGAATTTTCTGTAAGGAGACTGGAATTTTAGGTGATGGTAAAGATCTTGTCACAAAGGTAGTGTTGGACAGCTCAGTATTTTATATAGCACAACTGACAGAAACAAGTGGACACTTATAAACAATGGGGAATGGGGAAAGCTAACGACACATGAGTGGCACCCAGAGGCATCAATGACTTCACTATGAGAGCTGACTGATTTCTTCAAATGCACTTCAAATTTATGGCTCATTATTAGGAGATGGTATAAATATAATATAAAAAATAAAACCCCCCAGAATTACAGGTAGTGAAATGTTTAAGCAACACTTTGACAGCAAATTAGAATTTACATTGTCAAACCATTAACAAACATAAATGAACACATTTTATTCCGACTGAGCACATTGAGTTTGCATCTTTTAATGTCAGGATACCAACGTTTAAGTATGTAAATACTGTCTGAGTTTCCAATAACAATTACATTGTATCTAATCACATTGAATATTTATTATAAGCAATTCCTTATTTTTATAAACCATAGTCAAACATTTAAAACAACAGAACATGTCGATTAGATTTGGATGTCCAAAGATATGTATTTCAAAATTTTCTTGTGGCCATTTTGAAAAATATGGCACCACTCCACCCGTTGCCCACTTATTTTATATAGTACCTATCATAGCATCTATATCTATGTATATATGTATGGTGTGGGTGTGGGTGTGTGTGTATATGTATGTATGTATGTATGTATGTATATATATATATATATATATATATATATATATATATATGTATGTCTGTGTGTGTGTGTGTGTGTGTGTGTGTGTGTGTGTGTGTGTGTGTATTTCATTCTTCTCTACACTATATGCCTACAGTTTATGAGAATAAAGGTCATTGTCATTGTCTTTATGATAATCTCGAAGAATTACCACTTGGGTGTGCAAAATTTGACACATAGTTGTTATCTATGGATTTTGTTTATCTGTCAATTTATAAGCAAGCTATAGCCATTTCCCTGATTTGGCCACCATTTTGTCCGCCATCTTGGATTTTTCTTCAAGGGTGCCCAGGTGGCACCCAGTAGATTATTGATGTGCACCAAATTGTGCAGACTTTGAACCCAAATTGGCATTTGGCTATTCACATTTTTTTTTTTTTTATTATAATAATAATAATAAAAAAAAAAATTCTTATATGGAAATCTACCCTGATCATTTAGATAATGGATTAATCCATCATTTACATATTTAGTTGTTAGTGTCTATATAAGAAGGTGTTTACTTAGCTGAAATAACCCCCCGCCTGTCACCAACCTTGGACTGCTGGTGCTCCCTTGCACTTGCCAGTGCAGGCGTTCCCTCTCTACAACCCTCCCCCAACCCTTTCCTGTCCTGGACAGAGGGAACCGGCCTTGGCCAGGATAGGTGTGTGCTACAACAGCTTGCTCTGAATGTGCACATAAATCTCTTTGTCATTGTCATTGTCATTAGCTGAAATATATATTAGCTAACAAACAAGTAAATTAATATATACCATATTTGGGAAAAGTATCCTCGGTGGATGATCTTGTAACCCCGGTAGTTAGGTACTATAAAATCCACCCTATTGAAATCTTAAGTGTCTCATTTTCTAGAACTATCCCTAGCACTGATAGTAAACATACAGTGAGATTATTCACATATATATATTTTTTTTTTTAATTAAATAATAATAAAAAAAAATAATAGTAATTTAATTCTTATAATTTGGAAATCTAGCTGTATCATTTGGATATTGGATTAATCCACCATATACATATTTAATTATTAATGTCTACATAAGAAGGTGTTTACTTAGATAAAATATACAATAACTAACAAAGAAAGGAAATATTTTATTTAACGATGCACTCAACACATTTTATTTATGGTTATATGACATCAGACATATGGTTAAGGACCACACAGATATAGAAAGAGAGGAAACCCACTGTCGCCACTTCATGGGCTACTCTTTTCAATTAGCAGCAAGGGATCTTTTATATGTACCATCCCACAGACAGGGTAGTACATACCACAACCTTTGATATGCCAGTCGTGCTGGAACGAGAAATCAATAGCTAACAAATACATAAATTAATATACCATATTAAGGAAAAAGTAGGCCTACACTCGGTGGATGATATTGTACCCTATTGAAATCTTAAGTGTCTCAATTTCCTAAAACTATCCCTAGCACTGATAGTAAACATACAGTAAGGTTATTCACTTATATTTTTAAAAAACATAATAATAATAATAAAAAAAATAATAATAATAATTTGTTATAATTTGGAAACCTACCCTGATCATTTAGATAATGGATTAATCCATCATATACATATTTAATTATTAGTGTTTATATAAGAAGGTGTTTACTTAGCTGAAATATATATTAGCTAACAAATAAGTAAACTAATATACCATATTTTGGGAAAAGTACCTTCGGTAGATGATCTTGTACCCTCAGTAGTTCGGTACCATAAAATCCACCCTATTGAAATCTTAAGTGTCTCATTTTCCTAGAACTATCCCTAGTACTGATAGTAAACATAAAGTATGTTTATTCACAAATATTAAAAAATAGTAATAATAAAAATAGAAAAAAATAATAACTTGTTATAATTTGAAAATCTACCCTTATTAGTTAGATAATGGATATACATATTTAATTATTAGTGTCTACATAAAGTGTTTACTTATCTGAAATATACAATAGCTAACAAATACATAAATTAATATACCATATTAAGGAAAAAGAAAGAAAGAATTTTTTTATTTATTTAACGACGCACTCAACACATTTTATTTACGGTTATATGGCGTCAGACATATGGTTAAGGACCACACAGATTTTGAGAGGATCTTTTATTTGCACTTCCCACAGGCAGGATAGGACAAACCATGGCCTTTGTTGAACCAGTTATGGATCACTGGTCGGTGCAAGTGGTTTACACCTACCCATTGAGCCTTGCGGAGCACTCACTCAGGGTTTGGAGTCAGTATCTGGATTAAAAATCCCATGCCTCGACTGGGATCCGAACCCAGTACCTACCAGCCTGTAGATCGATGGCCTACCACGACGCCACCGAGGCCGGTCTAAGGAAAAAGTACCCTCATTGGATGATCTTGTACTGTTGGTGGTTAAGGTACTCTAAAATACAGCCTATTAAATTCTTAAGTGTCTCATTTTCCTACAACTATTCCTAGCATGGATAGGAAACATACAGTAAGGTTATTCACATACCCGGTATATTTTAACAAAAATAAATGAAGGAAGGAAATGTTTTATTTAACGATGCACTCAACACATTTTTATTTCTGGCTATATGGCGTCAGACAGGAAGGGATCTTTTATATGCACCATCCCACAGACAGGATAGTACATACCATGGCCTTTGTTACACCAGTTGTGGAGCACTGGCTAGAACGAGGGATTGATCCCAGACTTACCTCACATCAAGCGAATGCTTAATCTACTGGGCTATATCCCGCCCCACTTTTACAAAAATAGAAAATGAAAATTACAAATAACAAATTGTAAATATACCCTGATCATTTAGATAATGGATTAATCCATCATATTCATATTTAATTTTCTGTGTCTGCATAAGAAGGCATTTATTTAGCTGAAATTAACATTACATATAAAATGGAAAATCTACCCTGATAAAATTGAAATCTGAAGTTTCTCATTTTTGCAAAATCTATAGTATAATATTTTATGTGTAGCTTTGGTGTAATCGAAAGCCCTGACATTAGCCAAATATCATGTACCACATTGTTAGGTCAGTTGTTCGGTCAATTTAACCTCACTGTACCTGTAGGTGGTAGATTATGAATTAACGCACGATTATATATTCATTTTTACATATACTGTATATATATTCATGTTTACATATTTGATACAGACGTTAACCCTCCCCCCCCCCCAAAAAAAAAAAAAATACCCACCCAAACTATGCGATATATTATATTATTCACGTATTATTAATATTGTGTCACGTTTACAAACGATTAACTTTACAGCGTTGTTTGTAGTCCGATACATCTGTCATAAACTCACTGTTACTCAGTTGCCGAGTTGATGGCAGGTGTATCGGACTACGTGGTACGCCAAAACATCGGAAGTACAGATTAGAAGAAAAAAAACACATTGAAAAACGCTGTTATAAAACTGATTTGTATTACTTGATATTTTATTAAATGCTCGTTACAATAACACAGATCTAGATTCGACATAATTTACTAGGGAATTAGGTCTACTCGTTCATATTTATGTTTATTTCCCGCGAAAACATATCACTCGTTTATGACATGGGGCGTGGCTTACGAAAAAGGGCGTAGCTTAAAATCGCATTTCGCGAGATGTTACATCCTGGTGGCTACGATAAAGTATTTCCCCCTTATTTTGGAAGAAATATTTTAAACACCATGCAGCAACCTGCTGACTGCTAAATCAATAAAAAAGAAGCATAAAAACAGTTCCTTTTTATTGATTTTTTCAAGACATAAATTCAACCAAGCAAATTGCAGCTATATACTTTGTTCTTATGATGTTTTGCGCTTCTATACTTGAAAATAGTAAATAACACGACTCAATAGAGTTATGTTTTTTCGTTTAGTGAGCAGGGGTAGACCGATTGTAAGCACGTGTGCATGGGCGTACATAGGATTTTGAAAAGGTGGGTTCCAAAATAGATTGCAGAGATATTGGGCATATATTTCTATGTTGAGTAAATATAATAATGTCGTTATTTGAATTTGAAAACATTCGGGATTATGCCGAGGGTATACGAAATGATTCGGGTGAATTACGAAGTATGCCGGAAACTAATTTCAATATAAAATTTGTTTCAAGACGAAAAAACACCTGTGATGGTATAGCCATAAAATCTGTTTATACTAGTATACGATCCAGAGTTTATTACTGCACTCCCCCCTCCCCCTGTTTTTTTAATGTTGAAATAGACCAAAAAGTTCGCCTATTACATAAATACTCTCGCCCAATATTTTTAGAATTTGTATGCTCCCGAATAACGCTATAAACGGCCGTTTTCTACGGCCATTATACCATCTAATTCGAAATATGTACATGTTAGTTGCCAAAGTTTAAAAGTCTCCTACGAAGCTACTCAAGTCGCCCATAACAACCTGTCTGTCACGCCCCCCAATTTGTAAATAGACTAGTTTCAGTCTATATCAGGGTAGATAGAGCTAATTCACTCTAATAGTAGTACCCGTAACAATGTATATAGTGTCTAGGTGGTTGTCACACACGAAGAAATCACAGAGATGTATTCACTCTAATAGTAATAATGTATATAGTGTCTAGGTGGTTGTCACACACGACGAAATCACAGAGATGTATTCACTCTAATAGTAATAATGTATATAGTGTCTAGGTGGTTGTCACACACGAAGAAATCACAGAGATATATTCACTCTAATAGTAATAATAATGTATATAGTGTCTGGTGGTGGTTGTCACACATCTTGAAATCACACCATGAGATGTATTCACTCCTTTAGTAGTAATGTATATAGTGTCTAGGTGGTTGTCACACATAAAGAAATCACAGAGATATATTACTCTAATAGTAGTAATGTATATAGTACAGGTGGTTTATCACAAAGCAAGACATATCACAGAGATGTATTCACTCTAATAGTAGTAACATATGTAGTATCTAGGTGGTTGTCACACATGAAGAAATCACAGATGGTATTCACTCTAATAGTAGTAATGTATATAGTTCATCAGTTGTCACCACGAAAATCACAGAGATGTATTCACTCTAATAGTATAATGTATATAGTGTCTAGGTGGTTGTCACACATGAAGAAATCACAGAGATATATTCACTCTTATAGTAATCATATATAGTATCTAGGTGGTTGTCACAAAGAAAATCAGAGATGTATTCACTCTAATAGTAGTAACATATATAGTATCTAGGTGGTAGTCACACATGAAGAAATCACAAAGATGTATTCACTCTAATAGTAATAATGTATATAGTTCATCAGTTGTCACACATGAATTAATCACAGAGATGTATCACTATAATAGTAATGTATATAGTTCTTCGGTGGTTGTCACACATAAACAAACTCTAATAGTAATAATGTATATAGTGCCATTTGTTCATGACAAAAATGTAGACTAAACTAGTTCGGTGTTAATATGTAAAGTTCTAATGTTCAAAATGTGTTTTTTATGTGTTTCTGTATTAATTTTTCAAAATACTATAGATGCACATTGCTTAACAGTACATAATAAATTGTTATATGCAGTTGTATTTACATGTCCATTTTTGACATTTTGTGGTAGACCTTTGTACTCGTTGACATGTAAAGTGGAACCATTCTTGACATTTGTTACATTGGATGTATTTTCCACCTGTTAGGTATTCTACATGAACAATAGATTTCTACCAAATGTGTTGACTTTTCTGTGTGATGTATCACCTTTCTGTCAGTTGTTGGAAAGAGTGTCATTTTACCAGACTGAAAGCAGCTGACAAGATGGTCTCTCAATGTAGACTGGTCATATGACTGACAGCTTGGATCTTGGCTGTAACAAAGAGAGGTAGCAAAGGCAATGGCAAATAATCCACAGTCATGACTGCCAACCTGTTTTTGCACATCTTGACAAATGAATGTTACCACTGGATGTTTTGACATTAACATTCGACAAGCAGTTTCTGTAGCTGTTTTATTTGGTCTTGACATACTGTCCAATATATACACACAATTGTTTTCTGCATTGACTGTGTTCATACAGATCCAGTGTCCACCTGTGTTCACAATCTGAATGAATTGTGAAATACATGGTTCTGTAATATCACCCACCACACACGATGTATGTCGAAGTCCATCCACGTAGGGGAACTGATACTTTAGTAAGGCCAGGGCTGCACTTACCTCCCTATCATCTAGATCTTGTCCTGAAAGTATGTTTTGTTTATTTTCATCATAGAGAAATATTTGTACATCACTTAGATTGTGATGTACCCAATGACTTGGACTTATGTGTCGATTGTGACAATGATTGGATTTTGTTTCGTACCAGTGTTATGTTCAGTTTTTGAATTTGTTTGCCAGTCAATGAGTGGACTTAAATTGGCATTTAGATGGAATTTGACTTGAGTGTTACCTTTTCTCTTTTTCTTGGGGGGAAGTGGAAGATTTCTCAAATTTCTTTTTCTTTTAGATGTCTGGATACTTTTTTGTGTTATTTTTGGTATTTTAAGTTGTTGTTTTTTGTTCCAGAGCAATGCCATTGTCTGAAGGAACTTTATTTTGTAATTTAACAATTATGTTTTCTAATGTTTTGTTCAAATTGACCAATACTTCACTTGTCTGAATCAAGTAAGTCATATTTTTCAGCTGTGACAGTTTTTCTCTGAATGCTTTTGCTGCACTGGGAAGTCCAGTTTGAAGATCTGCCAAACATGGGACTTCATCTTCTCCTGTTACAGCACTCATCCTGTCACATGGCGGCACATCTTCCTTTGTCAGTAAATCAGTGCTTAGATTGCATTTCATTTGATCAAGGTTATCTAAAATAAAATATATGTTATTTGTGTAGATATCTGGTAATGATGTCCCAACTCCATTCAGGTACATGTGCAAAAACTGCACAGAAGTGCTTGCAGGGGCGATTTGTTCTTTCCCAGTCTGTACATGTGCACGAGGGATATGTGGAATTATCCCCAAAACAAACATGATAAACACAGTCACTTTGACTCTGACTTTGTACTTAGAATATTCCAGTCTTATTTGGAACTTCCTGAATGTCATCAAGGTTTATTTCTCTGCCTTTTTGGATTCTGTCCATCATATGTGTAACAAAATCTCTTGGTCTGTTGTGTAGCCATGATGGTATTTGTTGGTTGTATTGTCTGTATCCAGAAGAGAACTTGACATTTTGACAGATATATCTGCAAGAACATACATGTATATTCAAAATGGAATTTGTGCATATTTTCAAAACATCCATTCAAAAATATATATAAAATTTTTTTTTAATTTAGCTGCCATTGATTTACAGTAGTACAATGTAATGCTTTGTTTTCATGCAATTAACTGGTTTAAATTTTTCTGTGTAAATATACATGAAATACATTGTATATGAAAGAAAGAAATGTTTTATTTAACGACACACTCAACACATTTTATTTTCGGTTATATGGTGTCAGACATATGGTTAAGGACCACACAGATTTTGAGAGGAAATCCGCTGTCGCCACTACATGGGCTACTATTTCCGATTAGCAGCAAGGGATCTTTTATTTGCGCTTCCCATAGCACAAACCATGTCCTTTGTTGAACCAGTTATGGATCACTGGTCGGTGCAAGTGGTTTACACCTATCCATTGAGCCTTGCGGAGCACTCACTCAGGGTTTGGAGTGGGTATCTGGATTAAAAATCCCATGCCTCGACTGGGATCCGAACCCAGTATCTACCAGCCTGTTGACCGATGGCCTAACCACGACGCCACCGAGACCGATATTTGTATATGAAGGACTTAGAAAAATACAATTTAAAAATAACATTAAATGAGAACAGTTGATATATATATATACATAACTTTCACCTACGAATTAGGAAACAAATTTGACATTTCATAAGCTTAGTATATGTGGAAGACAACATATTGTAGATGTAATGCAGTGGCATTGAATAAACATTTCATTTTACAAAGGTAAACATTTTATTAATTAATTTATTTCATATCTTATTGTCTTATGATAAAGACAATGTCATCATTTTAGATTAATGAAAACGAGCAGCACAAAAAACAAATATCAAATTTCACTTCTACATTTACATGACAAAACACTCAGATATGCGGTGATTAATATGGTATGCTTCTCAATTGCAATCAATTACTTTAACATGAGATGAATTACGATTCTCTAGTAATATATAACTTTGCATTTAGTTCAAAATATAGCTTCATTCAATGTGTTTCTTCATAAACCAACCTGTTCCAGCTGTCTGGTAAATACTGGCTGACAATAATGTTTACGGTCCCACTCAATGTCTTATCTCTTTGAGATGACAAATACTCATGCTTCAGTGAACGGTTTTGCCTTTCCACTCCACCGTTCGTGTTCAGCATTATATTGAACCTTGTCTTGCGGAAACACCAAACCCAACGCTGGAATAATTATTCATATTTATTTGTTCGTTAACAAAAACAAAGTTTTAATAACATATTCATCAAGTGATCTATTTTCTTTAATTAGTATATATAACTTGTATGGTTTAATTTTTATGTACAATTAATGGCTTCATTAAAGTTAATAAATGGCAGTAGATACATAAAGTTTGTATAATATATCAGGCAAATATTGTTATAAATAATGTTTTTTATAAAATATATCGGAAAGAAAGACAAAAAAAAGAAAGAAAGACAAATGTTTTAATGACGCACTCCACAAATTTTATTTACGGTTATATGTCGTCATACATATGGTTAAGAACCACACAGATATATAGAGATGAAACCCGCTGTCACCACCTCTGTTAGTCGTGGTGCACTGGATGGAACGAGAAATAGGCACAGATATATAGAGAGAGGAAATCCACTATCGCCACATGAGTTACTCTTTTCGATTAGCAGCAAGGGATCTTTTACATGCACCATCCCAGACAGGATAATACATACCACGGCCTTTGACATACCAGTCGTGGTGCACTGGCTGGAATGAGAAATAGCCCGATGGGCCCTCCGACAGGGATCGATCCCAGACTGCCAGTGCATTAAAAGATACCAAGACATAATATTAATACTATTGGGTTTTTTAGAGTATAGTCGTTCATGTGACAACTTTGCTCCTGTAATCATTATTTAACATCACATCCATTTTATTCAAACCAGTCATATTAGTATATAGCAATGTGCATAAAAAAAACCCCAAATTTTTTGTTTGTCATTCTGACGATCCTGTGGCCATTTCTTTTTCATTAATTGAGACTTGATCTAGTCATCTGACAAATGGTGGGTGGAATCCCAGCTGGGGTCAAAATTTGTACAAATGTGTATCAGATCTTTAGGCCAAAAGGCTATCAACCAAAAAGAAGAAAAAAAAGAAGAAAAAGTCTGCAAAGAAATGTTTTTTATTAAAACTTTTTAAATGTTTCTAATGATTTACATCTATTGTGGTATATTTTGGACAAATATCTTCTGAACAGAATTTTAAAGTATTGATTAGCTTTATTTGACATAATTACTATCCAAAAGCTTATAGAAAATGATGTGACTGCAATGATATATGAGTCTGGATTGAATATGACATCACATAGCTTATAAAAGAGGTTTGTTTGTAAAATTTTAACATTCCTTTTATTATAGTGTTTGCAGAATGCTTCAAACTATGATTTTTACTTTTAGTAAAAAACCATTTTGGAACATGATCTTTTTAGTGGTTATGTATATTTCTGTTCAATATCAATATTAAAAGTTAAGTCTTTTAGGGCATGCTATAAAAATTTGTGAAATGGCCCTATCTAATACCGATACATTGGAAGGATTCTTTTAATATCAAAATGATGTAGATATGTTTTACTTAAAACATCGCGTGAGTAATAAAAACACAAAATATGTACTGGTCCGTCAGGATGACAGACAAACATATCTCAAGATATTATTTGCTGGCCAAAACCAGTCGGGTTGAGAGTATTTGTATCCCTGCCTTATTTGAGGGGCGTCCGCGTGGCTAACAGACAGTACCTTGTGATCTTAATAAAAAAAGGCACATCTTTTTAGTGTGTCTAGACAGTGTCTGGGGACCGTCTAAATATACACCTGCCAATCAGGAACCACAGGTACAGGCCACGAAAAGAAAAGACCAATTAACCAAGAATACACTCCGATTATTATTTCAGTACCTGGGTTAATTTATGTACAAAACAAGTATATATTATTTTTCAATACAAAATAAGCCACCATTCTCAAAGTGTTGAAATAACTATATTATGTTGCCGGCTTACTGGGATGGATATTATTACAGAACATTGCGATGCATCTGCAAAAAATCAGGTATGTTTTGTTTCTTCAGTTCGAAGACTAATTCCTGACGTGACACGTTAGGTATTACGTAAACTACCAAC
>NW_024536613.1:0-14137 GCF_016097555.1 Gigantopelta aegis | reverse complement strand
GTCCATATAAATGCATATTAAATGAATATGCCCTACAGATATTACTTAGGTATACACCATAATATTTTTTTTGTTGACGACAACTTTGAAAATGAAGATTTTGTCACAAAATGCTGATATAAATCCTACCAAGAGGTACTTGCACCATATTTTTCAGTTTCCAGTGATAACTGTTAACAAGTGTAGTCATGTGCCAGTGTCTGGGATACCTCAGTGTAGTATTTCTTGATTGGAAGGATGTTTGTAGTAATGACCACTGAATATGCATTATGGATTATTCTGCCATATGTATTACAAGCCAAATGTTAACCTTTTTGGCACATTTTCTGCAATAAACTTGACAAGTATACCAGCATCTGATTACTGAACACAATAAATACATTCAGACAGCATAGAATATTAGCCTATTAGATTTTCTAAGGATAAAAGACCATTTTTGAAAAATGACTGAAGTGTGTAATTTACATAAATGTAGGTGAAATGTATTATTAGAGTACTTAATCTTGTTAAAAACTGTATACTATTTATTTAAAGTGTTTAATTACATTTAGTAGTGATATATTCATTATATTTAGATCTTCTGTCCAATTGCAATAATTGAGAAACTCATTAAAATTCAATATGTAAAAAAAATTAAAATCTCAATATTGACTAACAAAATCCAACTTTTGCTCTTTTGTAACATCAGAGGTCATCTTATGCTATTTTGGAGGATACTGAAATTTAAAAGTTGAAAATTTTAATTTTAATTTTTAATAAATTCAAAAAAAATGTTTTTTAATTTAATAAAATATTTAGAAAATAAATAAATTAGTTTTCATATTCCTTGTGGTATGCACAATCAGTCTGTGTAATTTCACCTCTCTGGTTATAATACTTTCATCAGAATCAAGCATTTAACCGGTGTAATGTGTGAACTATATCAGGCCTCAGACCACAATTAATTTCGCTATATGTTTCTATATAGCCTTAGTGGCTATAACATTTTTATTAATATCAGCAGGCCCGTGAAGTTTTGTATGTACCTTTGCCTGCATGGGGGACACATACCCTGAAAAGGACAACCCCTGTTGTCCAGCTCTTTCTCCCAGCATATTGGTTTAAACAGACACACCCTCTAAACCAGGCCGGAGTACACCCATTTTACACAAAAAGCACTACTTTTGCATGGGCCGGAATTACCACAAACAAGTCTTCAATGTCAACAAGTTACACATGTTTACAAACTACATGCTATCCCCTGTCACTTCAGTCAAACAGTTGCCACTTCATAGCTGTCTGCCATGAAATAATCACAGTCAAACAGCAGACTACTTGCGCGGTGAAACTTCCGGATTTTGGACAACCAAATGGGAAGATAACTGTAATCTGAGGCCTATCAGTCCATTTTTTCCCCTAAAAACTGGCCCACACTAATGCATTCCAATGATATACATATTAAAGCAATGCTCGGTAAGTATCGGTATGTCACCTTTAAACTGAGAGTATACAGAGGCTGTGTTAAAACACCTACCACAGTGCCTTGCCATGGCCAATTTTAGCAATGGAAACTTGAGGGACACCAACTTCAAAATGTAATAACTTTATCAAATTTTGGAATTTCTTCATACAATGAGCAGCTATTTTTTTTGTCTTGGAAAGATTTTGAAATATTTATAGGAAAAAAAATCAATCATTAGATTTTACTTCATTTTTAATTAAATATTAAACTTAAATTTAAATTTTTGAGAAACAAAAAAATCTAAAACTGTAAAATTTTGCATTTTAGATATGATAAGTGGAGGCTTAGTAAAGATATGGTGACTGAATTCATGATACATTATTAGAAATGTGTCAGAGGGATGGTGAAAGTCACAAAATTGGGGCCATTTGCAACAAATGTTTACACACTAATTTCAGGGAAAATTAGACATGATAGGCCTCATATTCAATTTTGACCTGCTGTATTTACTTAATCTACTTCATTTACTGTATTAGACATGTAGCCACTTTGTAAAAGGCAAAACAGTCCATATAAATGCATATTAAATGAATATGCCCTACAGATATTACTTAGGTATACACCATAATATTTTTTTTGTTGACGACAACTTTGAAAATGAAGATTTTGTCACAAAATGCTGATATAAATCCTACCAAGAGGTACTTGCACCATATTTTTCAGTTTCCAGTGATAACTGTTAACAAGTGTAGTCATGTGCCAGTGTCTGGGATACCTCAGTGTAGTATTTCTTGATTGGAAGGATGTTTGTAGTAATGACCACTGAATATGCATTATGGATTATTCTGCCATATGTATTACAAGCCAAATGTTAACCTTTTTGGCACATTTTCTGCAATAAACTTGACAAGTATACCAGCATCTGATTACTGAACACAATAAATACATTCAGACAGCATAGAATATTAGCCTATTAGATTTTCTAAGGATAAAAGACCATTTTTGAAAAATGACTGAAGTGTGTAATTTACATAAATGTAGGTGAAATGTATTATTAGAGTACTTAATCTTGTTAAAAACTGTATACTATTTATTTAAAGTGTTTAATTACATTTAGTAGTGATATATTCATTATATTTAGATCTTCTGTCCAATTGCAATAATTGAGAAACTCATTAAAATTCAATATGTAAAAAAAATTAAAATCTCAATATTGACTAACAAAATCCAACTTTTGCTCTTTTTTACCAAATTATTAGCTCAAAACTGTTAAAAAATATTGCAACAACCTGTAGTAACATCAGAGGTCATCTTATGCTATTTTGGAGGATACTGAAATTTAAAAGTTGAAAATTTTAATTTTAATTTTTAATAAATTCAAAAAAAATGTTTTTTAATTTAATAAAATATTTAGAAAATAAATAAATTAGTTTTCATATTCCTTGTGGTATGCACAATCAGTCTGTGTAATTTCACCTCTCTGGTTATAATACTTTCATCAGAATCAAGCATTTAACCGGTGTAATGTGTGAACTATATCAGGCCTCAGACCACAATTAATTTCGCTATATGTTTCTATATAGCCTTAGTGGCTATAACATTTTTATTAATATCAGCAGGCCCGTGAAGTTTTGTATGTACCTTTGCCTGCATGGGGGACACATACCCTGAAAAGGACAACCCCTGTTGTCCAGCTCTTTCTCCCAGCATATTGGTTTAAACAGACACACCCTCTAAACCAGGCCGGAGTACACCCATTTTACACAAAAAGCACTACTTTTGCATGGGCCGGAATTACCACAAACAAGTCTTCAATGTCAACAAGTTACACATGTTTACAAACTACATGCTATCCCCTGTCACTTCAGTCAAACAGTTGCCACTTCATAGCTGTCTGCCATGAAATAATCACAGTCAAACAGCAGACTACTTGCGCGGTGAAACTTCCGGATTTTGGACAACCAAATGGGAAGATAACTGTAATCTGAGGCCTATCAGTCCATTTTTTCCCCTAAAAACTGGCCCACACTAATGCATTCCAATGATATACATATTAAAGCAATGCTCGGTAAGTATCGGTATGTCACCTTTAAACTGAGAGTATACAGAGGCTGTGTTAAAACACCTACCACAGTGCCTTGCCATGGCCAATTTTAGCAATGGAAACTTGAGGGACACCAACTTCAAAATGTAATAACTTTATCAAATTTTGGAATTTCTTCATACAATGAGCAGCTATTTTTTCTTCTACATATGTTCTATCTGCACAGTGTTGTCTTGGAAAGATTTTGAAATATTTATAGGAAAAAAAATCAATCATTAGATTTTACTTCATTTTTAATTAAATATTAAACTTAAATTTAAATTTTTGAGAAACAAAAAAATCTAAAACTGTAAAATTTTGCATTTTAGATATGATAAGTGGAGGCTTAGTAAAGATATGGTGACTGAATTCATGATACATTATTAGAAATGTGTCAGAGGGATGGTGAAAGTCACAAAATTGGGGCCATTTGCAACAAATGTTTACACACTAATTTCAGGGAAAATTAGACATGATAGGCCTCATATTCAATTTTGACCTGCTGTATTTACTTAATCTACTTCATTTACTGTATTAGACATGTAGCCACTTTGTAAAAGGCAAAACAGTCCATATAAATGCATATTAAATGAATATGCCCTACAGATATTACTTAGGTATACACCATAATATTTTTTTTGTTGACGACAACTTTGAAAATGAAGATTTTGTCACAAAATGCTGATATAAATCCTACCAAGAGGTACTTGCACCATATTTTTCAGTTTCCAGTGATAACTGTTAACAAGTGTAGTCATGTGCCAGTGTCTGGGATACCTCAGTGTAGTATTTCTTGATTGGAAGGATGTTTGTAGTAATGACCACTGAATATGCATTATGGATTATTCTGCCATATGTATTACAAGCCAAATGTTAACCTTTTTGGCACATTTTCTGCAATAAACTTGACAAGTATACCAGCATCTGATTACTGAACACAATAAATACATTCAGACAGCATAGAATATTAGCCTATTAGATTTTCTAAGGATAAAAGACCATTTTTGAAAAATGACTGAAGTGTGTAATTTACATAAATGTAGGTGAAATGTATTATTAGAGTACTTAATCTTGTTAAAAACTGTATACTATTTATTTAAAGTGTTTAATTACATTTAGTAGTGATATATTCATTATATTTAGATCTTCTGTCCAATTGCAATAATTGAGAAACTCATTAAAATTCAATATGTAAAAAAAATTAAAATCTCAATATTGACTAACAAAATCCAACTTTTGCTCTTTTTTACCAAATTATTAGCTCAAAACTGTTAAAAAATATTGCAACAACCTGTAGTAACATCAGAGGTCATCTTATGCTATTTTGGAGGATACTGAAATTTAAAAGTTGAAAATTTTAATTTTAATTTTTAATAAATTCAAAAAAAATGTTTTTTAATTTAATAAAATATTTAGAAAATAAATAAATTAGTTTTCATATTCCTTGTGGTATGCACAATCAGTCTGTGTAATTTCACCTCTCTGGTTATAATACTTTCATCAGAATCAAGCATTTAACCGGTGTAATGTGTGAACTATATCAGGCCTCAGACCACAATTAATTTCGCTATATGTTTCTATATAGCCTTAGTGGCTATAACATTTTTATTAATATCAGCAGGCCCGTGAAGTTTTGTATGTACCTTTGCCTGCATGGGGGACACATACCCTGAAAAGGACAACCCCTGTTGTCCAGCTCTTTCTCCCAGCATATTGGTTTAAACAGACACACCCTCTAAACCAGGCCGGAGTACACCCATTTTACACAAAAAGCACTACTTTTGCATGGGCCGGAATTACCACAAACAAGTCTTCAATGTCAACAAGTTACACATGTTTACAAACTACATGCTATCCCCTGTCACTTCAGTCAAACAGTTGCCACTTCATAGCTGTCTGCCATGAAATAATCACAGTCAAACAGCAGACTACTTGCGCGGTGAAACTTCCGGATTTTGGACAACCAAATGGGAAGATAACTGTAATCTGAGGCCTATCAGTCCATTTTTTCCCCTAAAAACTGGCCCACACTAATGCATTCCAATGATATACATATTAAAGCAATGCTCGGTAAGTATCGGTATGTCACCTTTAAACTGAGAGTATACAGAGGCTGTGTTAAAACACCTACCACAGTGCCTTGCCATGGCCAATTTTAGCAATGGAAACTTGAGGGACACCAACTTCAAAATGTAATAACTTTATCAAATTTTGGAATTTCTTCATACAATGAGCAGCTATTTTTTCTTCTACATATGTTCTATCTGCACAGTGTTGTCTTGGAAAGATTTTGAAATATTTATAGGAAAAAAAATCAATCATTAGATTTTACTTCATTTTTAATTAAATATTAAACTTAAATTTAAATTTTTGAGAAACAAAAAAATCTAAAACTGTAAAATTTTGCATTTTAGATATGATAAGTGGAGGCTTAGTAAAGATATGGTGACTGAATTCATGATACATTATTAGAAATGTGTCAGAGGGATGGTGAAAGTCACAAAATTGGGGCCATTTGCAACAAATGTTTACACACTAATTTCAGGGAAAATTAGACATGATAGGCCTCATATTCAATTTTGACCTGCTGTATTTACTTAATCTACTTCATTTACTGTATTAGACATGTAGCCACTTTGTAAAAGGCAAAACAGTCCATATAAATGCATATTAAATGAATATGCCCTACAGATATTACTTAGGTATACACCATAATATTTTTTTTGTTGACGACAACTTTGAAAATGAAGATTTTGTCACAAAATGCTGATATAAATCCTACCAAGAGGTACTTGCACCATATTTTTCAGTTTCCAGTGATAACTGTTAACAAGTGTAGTCATGTGCCAGTGTCTGGGATACCTCAGTGTAGTATTTCTTGATTGGAAGGATGTTTGTAGTAATGACCACTGAATATGCATTATGGATTATTCTGCCATATGTATTACAAGCCAAATGTTAACCTTTTTGGCACATTTTCTGCAATAAACTTGACAAGTATACCAGCATCTGATTACTGAACACAATAAATACATTCAGACAGCATAGAATATTAGCCTATTAGATTTTCTAAGGATAAAAGACCATTTTTGAAAAATGACTGAAGTGTGTAATTTACATAAATGTAGGTGAAATGTATTATTAGAGTACTTAATCTTGTTAAAAACTGTATACTATTTATTTAAAGTGTTTAATTACATTTAGTAGTGATATATTCATTATATTTAGATCTTCTGTCCAATTGCAATAATTGAGAAACTCATTAAAATTCAATATGTAAAAAAAATTAAAATCTCAATATTGACTAACAAAATCCAACTTTTGCTCTTTTTTACCAAATTATTAGCTCAAAACTGTTAAAAAATATTGCAACAACCTGTAGTAACATCAGAGGTCATCTTATGCTATTTTGGAGGATACTGAAATTTAAAAGTTGAAAATTTTAATTTTAATTTTTAATAAATTCAAAAAAAATGTTTTTTAATTTAATAAAATATTTAGAAAATAAATAAATTAGTTTTCATATTCCTTGTGGTATGCACAATCAGTCTGTGTAATTTCACCTCTCTGGTTATAATACTTTCATCAGAATCAAGCATTTAACCGGTGTAATGTGTGAACTATATCAGGCCTCAGACCACAATTAATTTCGCTATATGTTTCTATATAGCCTTAGTGGCTATAACATTTTTATTAATATCAGCAGGCCCGTGAAGTTTTGTATGTACCTTTGCCTGCATGGGGGACACATACCCTGAAAAGGACAACCCCTGTTGTCCAGCTCTTTCTCCCAGCATATTGGTTTAAACAGACACACCCTCTAAACCAGGCCGGAGTACACCCATTTTACACAAAAAGCACTACTTTTGCATGGGCCGGAATTACCACAAACAAGTCTTCAATGTCAACAAGTTACACATGTTTACAAACTACATGCTATCCCCTGTCACTTCAGTCAAACAGTTGCCACTTCATAGCTGTCTGCCATGAAATAATCACAGTCAAACAGCAGACTACTTGCGCGGTGAAACTTCCGGATTTTGGACAACCAAATGGGAAGATAACTGTAATCTGAGGCCTATCAGTCCATTTTTTCCCCTAAAAACTGGCCCACACTAATGCATTCCAATGATATACATATTAAAGCAATGCTCGGTAAGTATCGGTATGTCACCTTTAAACTGAGAGTATACAGAGGCTGTGTTAAAACACCTACCACAGTGCCTTGCCATGGCCAATTTTAGCAATGGAAACTTGAGGGACACCAACTTCAAAATGTAATAACTTTATCAAATTTTGGAATTTCTTCATACAATGAGCAGCTATTTTTTCTTCTACATATGTTCTATCTGCACAGTGTTGTCTTGGAAAGATTTTGAAATATTTATAGGAAAAAAAATCAATCATTAGATTTTACTTCATTTTTAATTAAATATTAAACTTAAATTTAAATTTTTGAGAAACAAAAAAATCTAAAACTGTAAAATTTTGCATTTTAGATATGATAAGTGGAGGCTTAGTAAAGATATGGTGACTGAATTCATGATACATTATTAGAAATGTGTCAGAGGATGGTGAAAGTCACAAAATTGGGGCCATTTGCAACAAATGTTTACACACTAATTTCAGGGAAAATTAGACATGATAGGCCTCATATTCAATTTTGACCTGCTGTATTTACTTAATCTACTTCATTTACTGTATTAGACATGTAGCCACTTTGTAAAAGGCAAAACAGTCCATATAAATGCATATTAAATGAATATGCCCTACAGATATTACTTAGGTATACACCATAATATTTTTTTTGTTGACGACAACTTTGAAAATGAAGATTTTGTCACAAAATGCTGATATAAATCCTACCAAGAGGTACTTGCACCATATTTTTCAGTTTCCAGTGATAACTGTTAACAAGTGTAGTCATGTGCCAGTGTCTGGGATACCTCAGTGTAGTATTTCTTGATTGGAAGGATGTTTGTAGTAATGACCACTGAATATGCATTATGGATTATTCTGCCATATGTATTACAAGCCAAATGTTAACCTTTTTGGCACATTTTCTGCAATAAACTTGACAAGTATACCAGCATCTGATTACTGAACACAATAAATACATTCAGACAGCATAGAATATTAGCCTATTAGATTTTCTAAGGATAAAAGACCATTTTTGAAAAATGACTGAAGTGTGTAATTTACATAAATGTAGGTGAAATGTATTATTAGAGTACTTAATCTTGTTAAAAACTGTATACTATTTATTTAAAGTGTTTAATTACATTTAGTAGTGATATATTCATTATATTTAGATCTTCTGTCCAATTGCAATAATTGAGAAACTCATTAAAATTCAATATGTAAAAAAAATTAAAATCTCAATATTGACTAACAAAATCCAACTTTTGCTCTTTTTTACCAAATTATTAGCTCAAAACTGTTAAAAAATATTGCAACAACCTGTAGTAACATCAGAGGTCATCTTATGCTATTTTGGAGGATACTGAAATTTAAAAGTTGAAAATTTTAATTTTAATTTTTAATAAATTCAAAAAAAATGTTTTTTAATTTAATAAAATATTTAGAAAATAAATAAATTAGTTTTCATATTCCTTGTGGTATGCACAATCAGTCTGTGTAATTTCACCTCTCTGGTTATAATACTTTCATCAGAATCAAGCATTTAACCGGTGTAATGTGTGAACTATATCAGGCCTCAGACCACAATTAATTTCGCTATATGTTTCTATATAGCCTTAGTGGCTATAACATTTTTATTAATATCAGCAGGCCCGTGAAGTTTTGTATGTACCTTTGCCTGCATGGGGGACACATACCCTGAAAAGGACAACCCCTGTTGTCCAGCTCTTTCTCCCAGCATATTGGTTTAAACAGACACACCCTCTAAACCAGGCCGGAGTACACCCATTTTACACAAAAAGCACTACTTTTGCATGGGCCGGAATTACCACAAACAAGTCTTCAATGTCAACAAGTTACACATGTTTACAAACTACATGCTATCCCCTGTCACTTCAGTCAAACAGTTGCCACTTCATAGCTGTCTGCCATGAAATAATCACAGTCAAACAGCAGACTACTTGCGCGGTGAAACTTCCGGATTTTGGACAACCAAATGGGAAGATAACTGTAATCTGAGGCCTATCAGTCCATTTTTTCCCCTAAAAACTGGCCCACACTAATGCATTCCAATGATATACATATTAAAGCAATGCTCGGTAAGTATCGGTATGTCACCTTTAAACTGAGAGTATACAGAGGCTGTGTTAAAACACCTACCACAGTGCCTTGCCATGGCCAATTTTAGCAATGGAAACTTGAGGGACACCAACTTCAAAATGTAATAACTTTATCAAATTTTGGAATTTCTTCATACAATGAGCAGCTATTTTTTCTTCTACATATGTTCTATCTGCACAGTGTTGTCTTGGAAAGATTTTGAAATATTTATAGGAAAAAAAATCAATCATTAGATTTTACTTCATTTTTAATTAAATATTAAACTTAAATTTAAATTTTTGAGAAACAAAAAAATCTAAAACTGTAAAATTTTGCATTTTAGATATGATAAGTGGAGGCTTAGTAAAGATATGGTGACTGAATTCATGATACATTATTAGAAATGTGTCAGAGGGATGGTGAAAGTCACAAAATTGGGGCCATTTGCAACAAATGTTTACACACTAATTTCAGGGAAAATTAGACATGATAGGCCTCATATTCAATTTTGACCTGCTGTATTTACTTAATCTACTTCATTTACTGTATTAGACATGTAGCCACTTTGTAAAAGGCAAAACAGTCCATATAAATGCATATTAAATGAATATGCCCTACAGATATTACTTAGGTATACACCATAATATTTTTTTTGTTGACGACAACTTTGAAAATGAAGATTTTGTCACAAAATGCTGATATAAATCCTACCAAGAGGTACTTGCACCATATTTTTCAGTTTCCAGTGATAACTGTTAACAAGTGTAGTCATGTGCCAGTGTCTGGGATACCTCAGTGTAGTATTTCTTGATTGGAAGGATGTTTGTAGTAATGACCACTGAATATGCATTATGGATTATTCTGCCATATGTATTACAAGCCAAATGTTAACCTTTTTGGCACATTTTCTGCAATAAACTTGACAAGTATACCAGCATCTGATTACTGAACACAATAAATACATTCAGACAGCATAGAATATTAGCCTATTAGATTTTCTAAGGATAAAAGACCATTTTTGAAAAATGACTGAAGTGTGTAATTTACATAAATGTAGGTGAAATGTATTATTAGAGTACTTAATCTTGTTAAAAACTGTATACTATTTATTTAAAGTGTTTAATTACATTTAGTAGTGATATATTCATTATATTTAGATCTTCTGTCCAATTGCAATAATTGAGAAACTCATTAAAATTCAATATGTAAAAAAAATTAAAATCTCAATATTGACTAACAAAATCCAACTTTTGCTCTTTTTTACCAAATTATTAGCTCAAAACTGTTAAAAAATATTGCAACAACCTGTAGTAACATCAGAGGTCATCTTATGCTATTTTGGAGGATACTGAAATTTAAAAGTTGAAAATTTTAATTTTAATTTTTAATAAATTCAAAAAAAATGTTTTTTAATTTAATAAAATATTTAGAAAATAAATAAATTAGTTTTCATATTCCTTGTGGTATGCACAATCAGTCTGTGTAATTTCACCTCTCTGGTTATAATACTTTCATCAGAATCAAGCATTTAACCGGTGTAATGTGTGAACTATATCAGGCCTCAGACCACAATTAATTTCGCTATATGTTTCTATATAGCCTTAGTGGCTATAACATTTTTATTAATATCAGCAGGCCCGTGAAGTTTTGTATGTACCTTTGCCTGCATGGGGGACACATACCCTGAAAAGGACAACCCCTGTTGTCCAGCTCTTTCTCCCAGCATATTGGTTTAAACAGACACACCCTCTAAACCAGGCCGGAGTACACCCATTTTACACAAAAAGCACTACTTTTGCATGGGCCGGAATTACCACAAACAAGTCTTCAATGTCAACAAGTTACACATGTTTACAAACTACATGCTATCCCCTGTCACTTCAGTCAAACAGTTGCCACTTCATAGCTGTCTGCCATGAAATAATCACAGTCAAACAGCAGACTACTTGCGCGGTGAAACTTCCGGATTTTGGACAACCAAATGGGAAGATAACTGTAATCTGAGGCCTATCAGTCCATTTTTTCCCCTAAAAACTGGCCCACACTAATGCATTCCAATGATATACATATTAAAGCAATGCTCGGTAAGTATCGGTATGTCACCTTTAAACTGAGAGTATACAGAGGCTGTGTTAAAACACCTACCACAGTGCCTTGCCATGGCCAATTTTAGCAATGGAAACTTGAGGGACACCAACTTCAAAATGTAATAACTTTATCAAATTTTGGAATTTCTTCATACAATGAGCAGCTATTTTTTCTTCTACATATGTTCTATCTGCACAGTGTTGTCTTGGAAAGATTTTGAAATATTTATAGGAAAAAAAATCAATCATTAGATTTTACTTCATTTTTAATTAAATATTAAACTTAAATTTAAATTTTTGAGAAACAAAAAAATCTAAAACTGTAAAATTTTGCATTTTAGATATGATAAGTGGAGGCTTAGTAAAGATATGGTGACTGAATTCATGATACATTATTAGAAATGTGTCAGAGGGATGGTGAAAGTCACAAAATTGGGGCCATTTGCAACAAATGTTTACACACTAATTTCAGGGAAAATTAGACATGATAGGCCTCATATTCAATTTTGACCTGCTGTATTTACTTAATCTACTTCATTTACTGTATTAGACATGTAGCCACTTTGTAAAAGGCAAAACAGTCCATATAAATGCATATTAAATGAATATGCCCTACAGATATTACTTAGGTATACACCATAATATTTTTTTTGTTGACGACAACTTTGAAAATGAAGATTTTGTCACAAAATGCTGATATAAATCCTACCAAGAGGTACTTGCACCATATTTTTCAGTTTCCAGTGATAACTGTTAACAAGTGTAGTCATGTGCCAGTGTCTGGGATACCTCAGTGTAGTATTTCTTGATTGGAAGGATGTTTGTAGTAATGACCACTGAATATGCATTATGGATTATTCTGCCATATGTATTACAAGCCAAATGTTAACCTTTTTGGCACATTTTCTGCAATAAACTTGACAAGTATACCAGCATCTGATTACTGAACACAATAAATACATTCAGACAGCATAGAATATTAGCCTATTAGATTTTCTAAGGATAAAAGACCATTTTTGAAAAATGACTGAAGTGTGTAATTTACATAAATGTAGGTGAAATGTATTATTAGAGTACTTAATCTTGTTAAAAACTGTATACTATTTATTTAAAGTGTTTAATTACATTTAGTAGTGATATATTCATTATATTTAGATCTTCTGTCCAATTGCAATAATTGAGAAACTCATTAAAATTCAATATGTAAAAAAAATTAAAATCTCAATATTGACTAACAAAATCCAACTTTTGCTCTTTTTTACCAAATTATTAGCTCAAAACTGTTAAAAAATATTGCAACAACCTGTAGTAACATCAGAGGTCATCTTATGCTATTTTGGAGGATAAACCAGGCCGGAGTACACCCATTTTACACAAAAAGCACTACTTTTGCATGGGCCGGAATTACCACAAACAAGTCTTCAATGTCAACAAGTTACACATGTTTACAAACTACATGCTATCCCCTGTCACTTCAGTCAAACAGTTGCCACTTCATAGCTGTCTGCCATGAAATAATCACAGTCAAACAGCAGACTACTTGCGCGGTGAAACTTCCGGATTTTGGACAACCAAATGGGAAGATAACTGTAATCTGAGGCCTATCAGTCCATTTTTTCCCCTAAAAACTGGCCCACACTAATGCATTCCAATGATATACATATTAAAGCAATGCTCGGTAAGTATCGGTATGTCACCTTTAAACTGAGAGTATACAGAGGCTGTGTTAAAACACCTACCACAGTGCCTTGCCATGGCCAATTTTAGCAATGGAAACTTGAGGGACACCAACTTCAAAATGTAATAACTTTATCAAATTTTGGAATTTCTTCATACAATGAGCAGCTATTTTTTCTTCTACATATGTTCTATCTGCACAGTGTTGTCTTGGAAAGATTTTGAAATATTTATAGGAAAAAAAATCAATCATTAGATTTTACTTCATTTTTAATTAAATATTAAACTTAAATTTAAATTTTTGAGAAA
Source organism: Gigantopelta aegis (assembly GCF_016097555.1). Lineage (NCBI taxonomy): Eukaryota > Metazoa > Mollusca > Gastropoda > Neomphalida > Peltospiridae > Gigantopelta > Gigantopelta aegis. The sequence goes on along the minus strand of NW_024536613.1, from coordinate 300 downwards.
CAAAAAAATCTAAAACTGTAAAATTTTGCATTTTAGATATGATAAGTGGAGGCTTAGTAAAGATATGGTGACTGAATTCATGATACATTATTAGAAATGTGTCAGAGGGATGGTGAAAGTCACAAAATTGGGGCCATTTGCAACAAATGTTTACACACTAATTTCAGGGAAAATTAGACATGATAGGCCTCATATTCAATTTTGACCTGCTGTATTTACTTAATCTACTTCATTTACTGTATTAGACATGTAGCCACTTTGTAAAAGGCAAAACAGTCCATATAAATGCATATTAAATGA
>NW_024536612.1:0-8066 GCF_016097555.1 Gigantopelta aegis | reverse complement strand
GGCCTTGGACCCAAAAAGGCCCAGGGCTGTATTCCAAAACTGGACAAGAATCCTTGACAAATTCCCCTTAAATTTTATATAGACATTAACAAATAAGGTTTCAATTACTCTAACATTATGTTCTTCATTAATAAAATACCACATGACGAACAACAATGGCGATGTATATAAAATATAATGTACATTGTAAGTAACAAATCCACCAAATAATATGTCATATTGTGACTATTAGTAACAATTTTATTAAGCTAAAACATTACATATTATAATAGACTATATTTTATGAAATGCCAATTATGACTTACCATTTGGATAGGATGGCAATTTTGATCATTGAGGTTACGTAAAAAACCACAGACACCCCTGGAGAGTAATTCTACCCCGCAATAATAACCACAAACGATGCAAAAATAGAAAACAAAAAATAATACCAGCTAGCCAATGTAAAAACATCACAGTCCCTAAAAATGATGATAAAATGTGAATTCAATTTGAGGTTGTTCTAAAAATATGGTTTCAGTTTATGTGCACGTAGGTGTGGACAAACATGCAAAGGCTGTTATAATAATAATATTGAAAATGTCAAATTTGGGGACTTGGAAAAATTGAAAATTTATTCATTTATTGTGATATGCCTAATAATTTTGTTAATAAAACACAAAATTTAAATGCTTTCGCTATCTATTTTGCCAATATAACAGAGCTATACAACCAGCAATATAACCAGTTATAGAACCAGCTAGCTAAATATAACAAGTTAATATAACCAGCTAATATAATGTAGTTAATATAAATCGGTAACCCTAATCAGTTATAGGAATTATAAACTACACTTGTTGTCAGGGGATGGAAATATACTATAAAAAAAAAGAAACATAATGAGTGGATCCTACAGTGTCCAGTATCATAAAGAAGTAATCTATTAATTCTGCTTATAAAGACTTATATAGAATAGGTACTAATAAGGATTCTGAAATAACTCTTAAGATAAACAATTGTTTGACATAGTATAAAGTTAAGAGTCAGACACAATGAGCTCACAAACCACATTGAAACCTTATGGTAAGGCAGTTGTATTGCTATGCAGCATTCCCCGTTTCAGGTATAATAGTAGTAAATAAAGAGACCCACCTGGAGCATAACGTAAACTTTACTCTCTGTGCTTTCAAACTTGCTCCCATAAACTCTAAGACAGGTTACCATAGCAAACCACTGTATCTAGGGGGACTTACAAAAGAACAGATTGTCCATCCACCAACCACAGAAAAAGGGAAAAAAACACCGCTTCTAATGCCAAGTAGAATGGAGAATTATTAACACAGGCATGAAATTATGTACTAAAAACATATGGCCCCCCCAATCATATTCTACCTTCAGGCTAAGTATGCCAATGCCAAGGTAAAACTCTCGGATCAAACCACAATGAAATCAATAAGGAATTATAACAATTTAGATCAATAATATAGTTATTAAAATATTCATATATTAATTAATTATAATAACTTTACTTACGCCCATTTTAGCTTAATCCAGCACCCATACTTATAAAATTGTATTTATAAGGAACAATTAATCGTATAAAATATTGTGTACCTTCAGATTAAAAGGAAGTAAAAAAGAGGATACATAGAGTCGACAACGAAACCAAATCAAACCAACTGTATTATAACCACGTGTGAAGTTGTAACACTACTTCAAGTTTAACCAGACCTACAATATTAAAAAGACAAGACAAAGTTATACTTGATACACAATTAACACATTATAGTTTTGTCAATGACAAGTTAATAAAAACTATTAAATAAGTCCTGAGTGGCTTAGCACAAGACAAGTAATCTGAATGGGAGTAAAATCTCACCTTAGTAGATACCATGTTGTGTGTGTGTGTTTGGACATGCTTAGGAATGCAAAATGGTTAATGGAACCTGGAACCACAGGTACTGCAAAAGCACATGCTTCAGTTATGTTCAGCACATTTTTTACCTCAATATTTAGCAATGTAATAACGAAGAAAAAAAAAAGCAAAAATTTAAAACAGTAAAAGGGTATAGAGTTAGAGCAGGTGAAGTGTGAAGGTGAATAAGACAAAGATAAGTTAAAAGCTAGGATCAAAATCGTTTAAAATACTAATTTTACTTTATTTAAAAAGACTAAGATCAAAGTCACATTTGTATTTAAAAGTCTATCACTGCGAAGGCAAAACCAATATTACTATTCCTAGAGAGTAAAATCAAAAAAATAGTGCAATTGTGTAGTGGTATAACTGAACTTTAAGTAAAGCAAACAAAAAAGTAATAATTCAGATACACTATGTAAATAATTAAAGATGGAGAGTTATATTACGGTTCCAAGCAAGTTTTTGAACTAATTCCCAATTTTATTGGGATTAGCGTAAATATCTAATAAATTAATGACTATTATATTGTAACATCCGAAAAATATAAAGATAGTCATCAATACCCAAAATCCCATTACTGCTCCTATAATTAATTAATAAAGACCAATATTGAGTAGTGAAGGAAGAAATGGATAGAGGAATGGCAATAGATATGAAGAGTCAATAGAAGATGTCTAGTTTTTAAATGAAGAAAATGTCTAATTACCAAAAAATGGAAGATCCATCTATAACCTAACATCAATACCAAAAGTTAAGTACACTGTTGTGTTCAATGTATATACCTTAGTAGTTGAATCGCTTTGTACTGCAGAGCATTAGGATTAAAAGATTACAAGTTTAAATACTATGACTATTACATATAGCATTCAGTTTATTAGGGAAATCAGAGAGTACAGTAATAGATACAATAACTATTAGTCATGAAAATGGGAAATTAATAGTGTTCCCTTTATCTTTATAAAATGATGTTGATTGCAATAACTAGGGTGGGGGGGGGGGGCACTCTTCAGAAAATGGTGGTTTATTAAGATCTATAAACAACCGTGTGGTTCTCTAGCCAAGACCAGCTAATGCTTGGCCTATATTTGAGTCTAGAGGGTTGACGCTTCGATGAGCAGTATACGGCGAAACAACCTACATACAACTTAAAGTGGAGCATTGATATAGAAGTGATAATAAGACACACATTGTCTATTTCTGTTCAATATCGATCAATCAACCTACGTTATCTGGCTCACCGGAGTACAGATATTGCATCTGTAACCTCTCTGACGTGTTCGGCCATTGAGGAGTCACTTCGTTGTCAGAATTTGATGTAAACAAAGGCTTGAGATCGCCATGATTCTTTGTTAAATCCATGCTCCGATTCCAGAAAGGCTTGGGAGGAACTCATTCTCATCCATTTACCTTTATGATTAGACAGCACTATAAAAATTAACATATTCATAAATCCTACTAAGTGTTGAGACATTATTTAAATACAGAGCCCACAGTCCAAAGTAATTGAGAGTTAGAAAATGTATGTGGTTACACTATACAAAGAAGTTTGGCTAATTCCATTTCAAAAAATAGCGCAAAAGTGATATAGGCTCACACCTGGACTCCCATGAGTGGTGTGGAGCCACACACTCTGGTTCGCAAAAGAGTGAAGATTGTATATAAACTTGAGATATAAATTGTTAGTAAATTAGTTAATGAGAACCACAAAGGGTTGGTTAGTTTTCAGACTTAACAGTGGACCAGTTACTCAAAAGGTTAAAATATACATATTAGAAAGGACTGGATGGGGTTCCTTAAAACTAAAAACGTGTTATAGAGATACACTTTAGTATTACATGTAGTTGACAGTTTGGTTCTGTTATAGCTATTAATCAACTATACTAGGCACTTTTGAAGAGAAGTATGCCAGGTACATACTAACTATTTCAACTATTGTTTAGCTTGAGAAAAGGTGGGAACCACAGAAAGAAAATTATGTCAGTTGCTAAAGAGAGAGCTATAGAGCTAAATTTTTTTGGTCAAATGTATTTTTAAATTTTTTTTGTACCAATTTATCGAAGCAATGGTAGTTCATAAATGAATACATTTAGATCCAGATTAGAAAGTACAACTTCTGATGGACCAAACTTATCGAACTCTTTGACACCAGACTTAATAAAGGTATTAATTTAAACAAAGAAACCCTGCGGTCCTATCATTTTAGGCAATAAAGTTCTAACATAAACTATTCAGGGAATAGCTATAGGCCTCCATTGCTCATGTATTCCTCTTTTAAAGCAAGGTCGTTTAAGTTACATTATAGCTTATTGATGACAATTCTCTGTTTCAAACCAAGAAGCGTGTCACCATCATGTGTGGATGATTATCTCTACAGTTCTAGTCATGATAAAAAAAAAAACAGATGAAGGACACGTTTGTGTTAACATAGCAAAATCTCTATATAAAGTAATATATACAACCAACCTTTGTAACACGATAATTCGATAGGGACTCTTTATTCCATTTATGCTATTTATGCAGTTGTAGAGATCACTAGCTAGTATTATTACCTCGTATTGATGTAGACTGTATGAATAATCAATTATAACTACTTGTCTATCTGCTCTTTTTTTTTTTTTTTTTTTTTTTTTAAGAGATATGTTCCAACAGTTCTATACATAAGGACAACATGGTAACACAAACCGACACCAAGTCACATAAACACTAAACATTAAAAATTGGAGCTTCCTTAGATAATTATTAATGGCACAGGGTTGTTGTTTGCTCACAAATACTAAGCTATCTCTTTCTATGAGCCATGTGCAGTTTCTGTCAGAATTCTAGAGTTGCTTTAACTTTCTGGTACTCTGTCTCTAAATCAAAGTCGCTCTGAATCAGTTACAGGAAGTGATGGGTTCTCAAGGCCCAGTTTCAAATACAGTACTTTCCTCCACTAGACTCAACCTTATGGAGGGAAAAAACAGACGATCCCTAGAACGCTACTGTTGAGGTTCTGATCAGTAAGCAGGTTAATCTTCCTTACAGAAAAGTAAGGTGGAAAACAGAACTGTACTATGCAAAGTAAACGGCTATTGTATGTGAATATTAAACAATGAAAAAATACACATGGGAAAATGTAGCCATTGACTTATAATATGCAAAAAATATTCACTTTTCCATAAAAGGATTGTAGTTTAGTGAGTATACAATGGTACTATGTTTATCTATTATCTTCAATACTATTGGCTTTAATGATGCTATATTATTTTAGAGCAGTTAATTAGCATTAAAAAAAACTTATTTAGTGATATAAAAATTACTACTACTATTACAATATAAAGATAAACATATCATACCAAAAATGAACTCTCAATTTCCTAACATGCCTTATAAAATTATCTTAATGGCCCAGGTGCTTTACACAATTATTGCAATGATGGTGAACGACTGTCTGTTTATTTCAATAGCGCAGGTGTGGGTAAACCCATCATATTCAGGAGGTATTATTTTTCTTTCTTTTAACTCTTTAATACTCATCATATCTCCAAAACGCAACACTCCTTTGATGTTCTGTAATCTAGAATTACCGTTAGTACAGGCATAAGATGAGTTGTGGGTAAACCCAGTTTATAGTGAGGAGGGATAGCTCATACTATCTTTGTTCCTCTCACATGGAGCTGTATCTCACGATAGTGCTTTCTTTCCCTGTTCTTGTCAATTCATTGTAGTAGGCCCTATTGAGTGGAAAAAAGCTTGAAGGGGTTGTATAAAGTGTGTACACAGTACCTGGATTATCTAAAGTACAGTCACATCATTCAGGCTAATGATATCTACATTAATATCGTTTGATAAACATGGTAGATTTAAACTTCAGTGAGATTTATTAACAGTATGGAACAGAAAAAAAAATTAGATGAATATGACAACAAATTCAATCTACATCCAAAATTTTGGATGCTGTCTACAATATTATATAAGTGCAATATAAATGTAAAAAGTCCATGTACAAAGTAATAAGGACAGTAATAAGTCCATGAAATGTAATAAGGACATGTTACATGTAAATAAGTACACGTACAGGGTAATAAGTACAATGTACATGTAATCAAGGCCCTGGTACATGTAAGTATATACACCTGTAATAAGTTTCACGTACCATGTAATAAGGCAATGTTACATGTAATAAGTACACGTAATGTAATAAGGACATGTACATGTGAATAAGTACACGTACATGTAATAAGCACATTGAACCTGTATAATAAGTTACATGTACATGGTAATAAGGGACCACAATATAAAAGAATGGGCTTAAGGACAACTTACCTCAGTTTGTAAACCTAAATTACAACTATTTGATCAGGATTAATAAATCCTCTATCAGAGAGGTGTTGGTCTCTGTCTCAGCGACGATGAGCATCTTGTACAAGTTGTTCTTCTCCTATCCATTGTAGAATCTTCCAGGGTCACTGCGTTCTCGGGTTGTCACGTTGTCTTTGAGCTTTTGTTGGTCTGCAGTGAGCCAGTCAGGCCACGCCCATTGGTGCAGTTGATCTTTGAGCCAGCAAGGCTACTAAACCCAAGTAATGATATCATGACAATAAAGAGTTCCTATTAAACACTCAGTATAAGATTGTCACTGTTAAAAGAAAGAGAGTATTACTTGTAATAATGACACTATCATTGTGTGGTTTTTCTTGTTTATGTTAGAAAGTTTACGTTTTTTTGTTGATGTTTTTGCCGCCCCAATAACTTTTAGTCGAAATGAAGGGTGGGGTTTAACATTATAAGAAAAAAAATGTGTGTGAAGATAACAATCGAGTTTTTTTAAGGAATAACACCCCGGACCCCTGGAACCCAATCAGGATGGGAAGCAAAATTTCAATTACCAACTTTTATTTTTTGAGTTTAGATAATGCCAAAAAATTCCCAAAATTTATTGGGCTCAGACAAAGGGTGAATACCACAATTTAACATTTAAAATAATTAAATGTCAAAATAGATTCTTCACATCCATCGTTCTTTTTGCCCCAAATTTTAATGTCAGTTGGTAAAATGAAAGCAAAAATCTCCCCTTTTTAAAACCATAAATCATCTTTTTTGAACAGAAGAAATTAAAAATATTTATTAAATTTTATATTTCCGGGTCTAAGCGTTGGAGTGCTTGATACGTTAGCAGGGGGTTGAAAAGAATTAAAGGGTCGATAATGCATAACCTGTAAAAATTAATAACCCCAAAAAACATAGCAGAAACTCTGTTTTTTTTCCTTTAATTTGTTTTATATTTTTATATATACATGTACATGTATAATGTGATTGTGTATAATTAAATATGACAATGTACATACACCTTGTAATTTTGGCAAAATTTATTGATAAATATAATTATTATTGACGTTTATGTCTGTAAAATTATTGGTTGGGATAAGGGGATTTGCGTAGTTTCGTGAGAGTTTCGGGAAGGGTTGGTAACTGTAAGTATGCTCTTTCAGGAATACCAGAAATCGGAAAAGTGGTGGAAAGTGGTGTTAGGGTAGGAGGGCAAAAAACCCACTTAAAAATTAGGCCAAAAAAAGCACAATGCCAGAACGCGTTTTTCCAAACTTTTCAGACCTTTGTGAAATGAGAGAGGCTCCTTTTTCGCCTATGCAAAGGAGAGGTTTAAAAAAACCAAGGTTAAATCAAAATTAGCTGTAATAAGTTATAACCTTGAAATGAAAGGAAACGAGAAGCGCAATTTCAAGGCCTGCTATTAGTGGAGTTAACTGAAGGTGAAGAATTGAAGCAATAAGGTTATTTAAGGGAGTGATGTTTTTTGATTTTGCCGGTCATGGAAATCCTTGATATTTGGCTTTTACCTGGATTTGTGAAATAATTTCACAAAATTTGCTTGCTTTTGAAGATAAAATTTTTTTCTTTCATTTAGTCCTTGAGAATCACTTTTAACAAGGACATTTCAAACAATTTTAGCCATATTGGAATAGAGCAAAATTAACCAACATTGAAAAGGGATGGTAAGGCAGAAATGGGAAAAAGGGCCTGCCAGACAATGCTTTAACAATAAACCCTCGGGCTTTGATAGGCAAAACAAGGAACCTGCTGAACTCATTTTCACTGAAATGATGGAAAAGTGTGAAAATTGGCTTGTACTTTGTTGAGTCAGTAATTTTAAAGTGGGTGTTTGTTTATC
>NW_024536611.1:0-9807 GCF_016097555.1 Gigantopelta aegis | reverse complement strand
TTCTAGTGAAAACATTTGACTGTACTGGATATTGGCTACCTTCTTTAAAAAGATACCATCAATAAAAAAAAACATCATTTTAATATTAACAGCAATGATGGTCAAATCTTCATTAAAGAAACATCTACAACTAACTCCACTACAATAAATCTACTTCGTTTTCCTGATATAATACCACCAAATGAAACGTTACCACAACAACTTCATCCTAAGGGTCTTTCATCAGAAAGGCAGTGGTACCTCTATGACAAAATTCGGCAGTACTGTTCTGAAGATTCCAAAAACAAGACATGTCCATTGCCTGATATACCACGGCCAAACACACCTTGCCAAACACCTGAGCCACAATCATCACCTCCTCCAACACCTGAACAATGTTCAACAAGACCACAAACATTCGCTGTTCAACCACTTAGATCATCATCAAATCTTCAAAAAAATGTGGAAAATGCAGTCAAGTGGGACACAACAGGAGGTCATGTAAACAATAACTATAACTTTTTAATGGCTTTTCTAAAAGCCACAACATACACACCTAATACAACAAAATCAACAAAATTTATATAAAACACATTTCTTAAAAGCACTTGACCTCTTCCTGCCTTAATTAATTAATAGGCGTGGTTCATACCTTAGTACTCTATCAAGAAAACAGTTTTAATACCATCACAATAGCTAGAAAGCATTAAAACCTCTAACTAAAAGCGCTTGACCAAATACAACAAATAAAATCAACTATAAACTACACACATAATTAAATCAACTTACATACGTTATCCACTTTGATTTGCATAACAAATAACGAATGAACAATCATCCACATTCCTTAAGGTCCAAATCACACGGTAAGTAAGAGCAGAAAAGATGGTAGAAACAAACAGTCAAACTCGCTACTTTTCCAGTAATGTGCAACGTGGAAAGCTACATCGGTGACATCATCAAACGGAAAATATACGGAAACCTTAAAATTCAATTTTCTCAAAAAGACAATTTCTGACAAATGTAATGTAAACGCATAATATCTTAGCAACCAAAGAGTGTAACACTATACGACAAACGTCATTTGTAGAGGAAATGACGCTCTTTAACGTGATACCAATAACTCAATTTTCGAATTTTGCGCAAAGTGTGTGGTTTTCTAAAATTGGGTCACAATTTCTAAGTTCTTTGGCGCCAAAACTTTTTTTTTAATTTAACCCTTTATTTCCTACGTTATTTGGCGCCAGATATACGTGTATTTTAACCCCTTAGTCACCCAAAAGTTTAGAAAAATTTAAATCATAATTTCTATGTTTTTGGCGCCAAAACTTTTTTTTAATTTAACCCTTTATTTCCTACGATATTTGGCTCCAGAAATACGTGTATTTTAACCCCTTAGTCACCAAAAAGTTTAGAAAAATTTAAATCATAATTTCTAAGTTTTTTGGGGACAAAAATTTTTTAAAATTTAACCCTATATTTCCTAAGTTATTTGGCGCCAGATATACGCGTATTTTAACCCATTAGTCACCCAAAAGTTTAGAAAATTTTAAATCATAATTTCTATGTTTTTGGCGCCAAAACTTTTTTAATTTAACCCTTTATTTCCTACGATATTTGGCGCCAGAAATACGCGTATTTTAACCCCTTAGTCACCAAAAAGTTTAGAAAAATTTAAATCATAATTTCTAAGTTTTTGGAGACAAAAAATTTTTAAAATTTAACCCTATATTTCCTAAGTTATTTGGCGCAAGACATAAGCGTATTTTAAACCCATTAGTCACCCCAAAAGTTTAGAAAAATTTAAGTCATAAATTCTAAGATTTTTTGAGCAAAAATTTTTCAAATTTAACCTTATTTCCTACGTTATTTGAGCCAAAAATACGCGTATATTAACCTCTTAGTGTCCCAAAAATTTTAGAGAAATTTAAGTCATAATTTCTAAGATTTTTTGCACCAAAAAAATTTTTAAATTTAACCCTTTATTTCCTACGTTATTTGGCGCCAGAAATAAAGCGTAGTTTAACCCCTTAGTCACCCAAAAAGTTTAAAGCAATTTAAGTCATAATTTCAAAGTTTTTTGGCGCCAAAAATTTTTAAATTAAACCCATTATTTCCTACGTTATTTGGCACCAGAAATACGCAGATTTTAACCCATTAGTCACCCCAAAAGTTTAGAAAAATTTAAGTCATAATTTCTAAGTTTTTTGGCGCCAAACATTTTTTAAATTTAACCCTTTATTTCCTACGTTATTGTGCGCCAAAAATACGCGTATTTTAACCCCTTAGTAACCCCAAAAGTTTAGAAAAGTTTAAGTCATATTTTCTAAGTTTTTTGGCTCCGAAAAATGTTTAATTTTACCCTTTATTTCCTACGTTATTTGGCGGCAGAAATACGCGTATTTTAACCCCATAATCATCCCAAAAGTTTAGAAAAATTTAAGTCATAATTTCTAAGTTTTTTGGCGCCAAAATTTTTAAATTTAACCCTTTGTTTCCTACGTTTTGGCGCCAAAAATACGCGTATTTTAACCCCTTAGTAACCAAAAAAGTTTGGAAAAATTTGAGTCATAATTTCTAAGTTCTATGGAGCCAAATATTTTTTAAATTTAACCTTTATTTCCTACGTTATTAGGCGCCAAAAATACGCGTATTTTGACCCCTTGTAACCCAAAAAGTTTGGAAAAATTTCAGTCATAAATTCTAAGTTTTTTTGCGCCAATAATTTTTAAAATTTAACCCTTTATTTCGTACGTTATTTGGCGCCAAAAATACGCGTACTGTAACCCCTTAGTAACCCAAAAAGTTTGGAAAAATTTGAGTTATAATTTCTAAGATTTTTGGTGGCAAAAATTTTTTAAAAATTTAACCCATTATTTCGTACGTTATTTGGCGCCTAAAATACGCGTACTGTAACCCCTTAGTAACCCAAAAAGTTTGGAAAAATTTGAATCATAATTTCTAAGATTTTTGGTTGCAAAATTTTTTTTAATTTAACCCTTAATTTCATACGTTATTAGGCGCAAAAAATACGCGTATTTTAACCCCTAAGTAACCCAAAAAGTTAGGAAAAATTTGACTCATATTTTCTAAGTTTTTTGCGCCAAAAATTTTTTAAATTTAACCCTTTATTTCCTACGTTATTTGGCGCCGAAAAGACGCGTATTTTAACCCCTTAGTTACCCAAAAAGTTTGGAAAAATTTCAGTCATAAATTCTAAGTTTTTTTGCGCCAATAATTTTTAAAATTTAACCCTTTATTTCCTACGTTATTTGGCGCCAAAAATACGCGTACTGTAACCCCTTAGTAACCCAAAAAGTTTGGAAAAATTTGAATCATAATTTCTAAGATTTTTGGTTGCAAAAATTTTTTAAATTTAACCCTTTATTTCCGACGTTATTTGGCGCCTAAATTACGCGTATTTTAACCCTTAGTAACCCAAAAATTTTGAAAAATTTGAGTCATAATATCTAAGTTTATTGGCGCTAAATTTTTTTTAAATTTAACCCTTTCTTTCCTACGTTATTTAGCGCCAAAGATACGCGTATTTAACCCCTTAATAACCCAAAATGTTTTGAAAAATTTGAGACATAATATCTAAGTTTATTGGCAACAAAAATTTTTAAAATTTAACCCTTTATTTCCTACGTTATTTGACGCCGAAAATACGCATATTTTAACCCCTTAGTAACCCAAAAAGTTTGGAAAAATTTGAGTCATAATTTCTAAGTTTATTGGCGCCAATTTTTTTTAAATTTAACCCTTTCTTTCCTACGTTATTTGGTGCCAAGAATACGCGTATTTTAACCCCATAGTAACCCTAAACGTTTGGAAAAATTTGAGACATAATATCTAAGTTTTTTGGAGCCAAAATTTTTTTAAATTTAACCCTTTCTTTTCTACGTTATTTGGAGCCTAAAATACGCGTCTTTTCACCCCTTAGTAACCCAAAAATTTTGGAAATATTTGAGTCAAAATTTCTAAGTGTATTGGCGCTAATTTTTTTTAAATTTAACCATATCTTTCCTACGTTATTTGGTGCCAAGAATACGCGTATTTTAACCCCTTAGTAACCCAAAAAGTTTGGAAAAATTTGAGACATAATATCTAAGTTTAATGGAAACAAATTTTTTTAAATTTAACCCTTTCTTTCCTACGTTATTAGGCGCCAAAAATACGCGTATTTTACCCCTTAGTAACCAAAAAGTTTTGAAAAATTTGAGTCATAATATCTAAGTTTATTGGCACTAAAATTTTTTAAATTTAACTTTTTCTCTTACGTTTTTGGCGCCAAAAATACGCGTATTTTAACCCCTTAATAACCCAAAATGTTTGGAAAAATTTGAGACATAATATCTAAGTTTATTGGCAACAAAAATTTTTAAAATTTAACCCATTATTTCCTAAGTTATTTGGCGCCGAAAATACGCGTATTTTAACCCCTTAGTAACCCAAAAAGTTTGGAAAAATTTGAGTAATAATTTCTGAGTTTTTTGGCGCCAATTTTTTTTTTAATTTAACCCTTTCTTTACTACGTTATTTGGCGCCAAAAGTACGCGTATTTTAACGCCTTAGTAACCCAAAAGTTTTGAAAAATTTGAGTCATAATATCTAAGTTTATTGGCGCTAAATTTTTTTTAATTTAACCTTCTTTACTACGTTATTTGGTGCCAAGAATTTGCGTATTTTAACCCCTTAATAACCCAAAAAGTTAGGAAAGTTTGACTCATATTTTCTAAGTTTTTTGGTGGCAAAATTTTTTTAAATTTAACCCCTTATTTCCTACGTTACTTGCCGCCAAAATACGTGTATTTTACCCCCTTAATAACCCAAAATTTTGGAAAATTTTGACTCATATTTCTTAGTTTTTTGGCGCCAAATTTTTTTTTAAATTTAACCCTTTCTTTCCTACATTATTTGGCACCTAAAATACGCGTATTTTAACCCCTTAGTAACCCAAAAACTTTGGAAAAATTTGAGTCATAATATCTAAGTTTCTTGGCGCCAATTTTTCTTTAAATTTAACCCCTTATTTCCTACGTTATTTGGCGCCAAAAATACAAGTATTTTAACCCTTAGTAACCCAAAAAGTTAGGAAAAATTTAACTCATATTTTCTAAGATTTTTGGTGGCAAAAATTTTTTAATTTTAACCCTTTCTTTCCTACGTTATTTGGCACCGAAAAGACGCGAATTTTAACCCCTTAGTAACCCAAAAAGTTTTGAAAAATTTGAGTCAAAATTCTATGTTTTTTAACGCCAATTTTTTTTTAAATTTAACCCTTTATTTCGTACGTTATTTAGCACCAAAAATACGGGTGATTTAACCCCTTAGTAAGCCAAAAAGTTAGGAAAAATTTGAGTCATAGTATCTAAGTTTTTTGACGCAATTTTTTTTTAAATTTAACCCTTATATTTGGCGCCAAAATACGCGTATTTAACCCTTAGTAACCAAAAAACTTTGGAAAAATTTGAGTCATTTTTTCTAAGTTTTTTTACGCCAAAAATTTTTTAAATTTAACCCTTTCTTTCCTACGTTATTTGGCACCGAAAAGACGCGTATTTTAACCCCTTAGTAACCCAAAAAGTTTGGAAAAATTTGAGTCAAAATTCTATGTTTTTTGGCACCAATTTTTTTTAAAATTTAACCCTTTACTTCGTACGTTATTTAGCGCCAAAGAAAGGCGTGATTTAACCCCTTAGTAACCCAAACGTTTGGAAAATTTGAGTCATATTTTCTAAGTTTTTTGTCGTCAAAAATTTTTTTAAATTTAACCCTTTATTTTCTACGTTATTTGGCGCCAAAAATACGCCTATTTTATCCCCTTAGTAACCCAAAAGTTTGGAAAAATTGAGTCATAATTTCTAAGTTTTTGGCGCCAAACATTTTTTTAAATTTAACCCTTTATTTCCTACGTTTTTTGGCGCCAAAAATACGCGTCTTTTAACCCCTTAGTCACCCAAAAAGTTTAGAAAAATATAAGTCATAATTTCTAATTTTTTTGGTGCCAAAAATTTTTAATTTAACCTTTATTTCCTACGTTACTTGGAGCCAGAAATACGCGTAGTTTAACCCCTTAGTCACCCAAAAAGTTTAGAAAATTTTAAGACATAATTTCTTTTTTTTTGGCGCCAAAAATTTTTTTACATTTAACCCTTAATTCCTACGTTAATTGGCGACAGAAATACGCGTATTTTAACCCCTTAGTAACCCAAAAAGTTTGGAAAAATTTGAGTCATATTTTCTAAGTTTTTTGTTGGCAAACATTTTTTTAATTTAACCCTTTCTTTCCTATGTTCTTTGGCGCCAATAAGTCGCGGATTTTAACTACTTAGTAACACAAAAAGTTTGGAAAAATTTGAGTCAAATTCTGTTTTTGGCGCCAATTTTTTTTAAAATTTAACCCTTTATTTCGTACGTTATTTAGCGCCAAAAATACGCGTGATTTAAACCTTAGTAACCCAAAAAGTTTGGAAAAATTTGAGTCATAGTATCTAAGTTTTTTGACGCCAATATTTTTTTAATTTAACCCTCTATTTCCTACGTTATTTGGCGCCAAAAATACGAGTATTTTAACCCCTTACTAACCCAAAAAGTTAGGAAAGTTTGACTCATATTTTCTAAGTTTTTGGTGTCAAAAATTTTTAAATTTAACCCTTTATTTCCAACGATATTTGGCGCCAAAAATACGCGTATTTTAACCCTCATTAACCCAAAAAGTTTGGAAAAATTTGAGTCATAATTTCTAAGTTTTTTAGCGCCAATATTTTTTTAAATTTAACCCTTTATTTCCTACGTTATTTGGCGCCAAAAATACGCGTATTTTAACCCCTTAGTAACCCAAAAAGTTAGGAAAAATTTGACTCATATTTTCTAAGTGTTTTGGTGGCAAAAATTTTTTAAATTTAACCCTTTCTTTCCTACGTTATTTGGCGCCAAAATACTCGTATTTTAACCCCTTATTAACCCAAAAAGTTTGGAAAATTTTGACACATATTTTCTAAGTTTTTTTGCGCCAACAATTTTTTAAACTTAACCTTTCTTTAGTACGTTATTCAGCACCAAAAAGACGCGTATTTTAACCCCTTAGTACCCAAAAATTTTGGAAAATTTTGAGTCATAATTTCTAAGATTTTTGGCGCAAAAATTTTTTAAATTAAACAATTTCTTTCCTATGTTCTTTGGCGCCAATAAGACGCATATTTTAACCCCTTAGTAACCCAAAAAGTTAGGAAAGTTTGACTCATATTTCTAAGTTTTTTGGTGTCAAAAATTTTTTTAATTTAACCCTTTATTTCCAACGATATTTGGCGCCTAAACTACGCGTATTTTAACCCTTAGTAACCAAAAAGTTTGGAAAAATTTGAGTCATAATTTCTAAGATTTTTGGTGGCAAAAATTTTTTAAAATTTAACCCTTATTTCGTACGTTATTTGGCGCCTAAAATACGCGTAATTTAACCCCTTAGTAACCCAAAAAGTTTGGAAAGATTTGAGTCATAATATCTAAGTTTTTTGTTGCCAATTTTTTTTTTAATTTAACCCTTAATTTCCTACGTTATTAGGCGCAAAAAATACGCGTATTTTAACCCCATAGTAACCCTAAAAGTTTGGAAAAATTTGAGACATAATATCTAAGTTTTTTGGAGCCAAAATTTTTTTAAATTTAACCCTTTCTTTTCTAGTTATTTGGCGCCGAAAAGACGCGTATTTTAACCCCTTAGTTACCCAAAAAGTTTGGAAAATTTCAGTCATAATTTCTAAGTTTTTAGGCGCCAAATTTTTTAAAAATTTAACTCTTCATTTCCTAAGTTATTAGGCGCCAAAAATACGTGTATTTTATCCCCTTAGTAACCCAAAAAGTTTGGAAAAATTTCAGTCATAAATTCTAAGTTTTTTTGCGCCAATAATTTTTAAAATTTAACCCTTTCTTTCCTACGTTATTTGGTGACAAGAATACGCGTATTTTAACCCTTAGTAACCCAAAAGTTTTGAAAAATTTGAGACATAATATCTAAGTTTATTGGCTACAAATTTTTTTTAAATTTAACCCTTTATTTCCTACGTTATTTGGCGCCAAAAATACGCGTATTTTAACCCCTTAGTAACCCAAAAAGTTTTGAAAAATTTTAGTCATAATATCTAAGTTTATTGGCGCTAAATTTTTTTTTAATTTAACCCTTTCTTTCCTACGTTCTTTGGCGCAAAAAATACGCGTATTTTAACCCCTTAATAACCCAAAAAGTTTGGAAAAATTGGAGACATAATATCTAAGTTTATTGGCAACAAAATTTTCAAAATTTAACCCTTTATTTCCTACGTTATTTGGCGCCGAAAATAAGCGTATTTTAACCCCTTAGTAACCCAAAAAGTTTGGAAAAATTTGAGTCATAATATCTAAGTTTTTTGGCGCCAATTTTTTTTAATTTTAACCCTTTATTTCCTACGTTATTTGGCGCCAAAAATAGGCATATTTTAACCCCTTAATAACCCAAAAAGTTAGGAAAGTTTGACTCATATTTTCTAAGTTTTTTGGAGGCAAAATTTTTTAAATTTAACCCTTATTTCCTACTTTATTTGCCGCCAAAAATACGCGTATTTTAACCCCTTAATAACCCAAAATTTTGGAAAATTTTAACTCATATTTTCTTAGTTTTTTGGCGCCAAAATTTTTTTTAAATTTAACCCTTTCTTTCCTACATTATTTGGCACCTAAAATACGCGTATTTTAACCCTTAGTAACCCAAAAACTTTGGAAAAATTTGAGTCATAATATCTAAGTTTCTTGGCGCCAATTTTTCTTTAAATTTAACCCTTTATTTCCTACGTTATTTGGCGCCAAAAATACAAGTATTTTAACCCCTTAGTAACCCAAAAAGTTTGGAAAAATTTGACTCATATTTTCTAAGTTTTTGGTGGCAAAAATTTTTTTAAATTTAACCCTTTCTTTCCTACGTTATTTGGCACCGAAAGACGCGTATTTTAACCCTTAGTAACCCAAAAAGTTTGAAAAATTTGAGTCAAAATTCTATTTTTTTTAACGCCAATTTTTTTTTAAATTTAACCCTTTATTTCGTACGTTATTTAGCGCCAAAAATACGCTTGATTTAACCCCTTAGTAAGCCAAAAAAGTATGGAAAAATTTGAGTCATAGTATCTAAGTTTTTTGACGCAATTTTTTTTTAAATTTAACCCTTTATTTCCTACTTTATTTGGTGCCAAAATACGCGTATTTTAACCGCTTAGTAATCAAAAAACTTTGAAAAAATTTGAGTCATTTTTTCTAAGTTTTTTTTACGCCAAAAATTTTTTAAATTTAACCCTTTCTTTCTACGTTATTTGGCACCGAAAAGACGCGTATTTTAACCCCATAGTAACCCAAAAAGTTTGGAAAAATTTGAGTCAAAATTCTATGTTTTTTGGCACCAATTTTTTTTAAATTTAACCCTTTACTTCGTACGTTATTTAGCGCCAAAGATAAGCGTGATTTAACTCCTTAGTAACCCAAACGTTTGGAAAAATTTGAGTCATATTTTCTAAGTTTTTGTCGCCAAAAATTTTTTTAAATTTAACCCTTTATTTTCTACGTTATTTGGCGCCAAAAATACGCCTATTTTATCCCCTTAGTAACCCAAAAAGTTTGGAAAAATTTGAGTCATAATTTCTAAGTTTTTTGGCGCCAAAAATTTTTTTAAATTAACCCTTCATTTCCTACGTTTTTTGGCGACAAAAATACGCGTCTTTTAACCCCTTAGTCACCCAAAAAGTTTAGAAAAATATAAGTCATAATTTCTAATTTTTTTGGCGCCAAAAATTTTTTTAAATTTAA
>NW_024536610.1:0-15696 GCF_016097555.1 Gigantopelta aegis | reverse complement strand
CCGTTTAAAAGTAAGGCTGGGTAGAAACAGGGAACTAGGTTAAAGAGAGGTTGACACTAACCCTTAAAACGTAGAAAGGCTGTGGGGAGACAAATGTATCGAGTCTAGCGACTGTTTTATTGTGCAATTTGTTATATCCCGCTCTTTCAAGAGAAATAAATGCCGGGAAAAGTGAAGGATCTGCATTGGTGACTGTTTTGTTGTGCAATTTGGTACGTTCTGCCCTTTAAAATGTAAAAATGCTGGCGAGGGACCATGAAAACGTAACTAGGCTTGGGAGAAACAGGTTTCTGCATTAGTTTCTGTTTTAATAATGCAGTTTGTTGCGTCTTGTCCTTCAGAAGCGTGAAAGAAGACCGGGGAGATTCAGGGAACTGGATTAAAGAGAGTTTTATTCTGTCATATCAACACTGGAAAGGTAAGGAGGCTGGGGAGAGACATGTATCATGTACAATGACTGTTTTATTGTGTAATTGGTTATGTCACGCCATGTCAAGCGAAAAAAAAGGCCGGAGAGAGAGAATTATCTGCTCTTATAACTGTTTTATTGTGTAATTTACAGACGACGCAAAGGTCGAGCTGGAGGCTGGTGGTTCGAATCCAGTGAAAGGTATGTTATATTTAAATAATTGTTTGTAATGTGGATGTCCCATATGCAATGTGAACAGGAAGCTCAGAATGAAGGTAGGAGTAGTGGATAGAATTACCCCCCTCCGACCCTTCCCCCTCCCCCGAAACAAAAAGAAAAGAAAAAGTTTGAAAAAAAAGACAAAGGAAAAAACTCCCAACTTTTTTTCTTTATGTTTTCCCCCCACAAAAGCCTAAAGTCGCTCTTTTCTATATAAACCTCACCAAAAATCATACTTTTTTGTGCATAATTTGTACACTCGAAACGAACTAAGGCTAAGGAGAGACAATGGAGTAGGGTTAATCACTGTTTTATTTTGGAACTTGTTACAATTCTCGACCGTTTAAAAGTAAGGCTGGGTAGAAACAGGGAACTAGGTTAAAGAGAGGTTGACACTAACCCTTAAAACGTAGAAAGGCTGTGGGGAGACAAATGTATCGAGTCTAGCGACTGTTTTATTGTGCAATTTGTTATATCCCGCTCTTTCAAGAGAAATAAATGCCGGGAAAAGTGAAGGATCTGCATTGGTGACTGTTTTGTTGTGCAATTTGGTACGTTCTGCCCTTTAAAATGTAAAAATGCTGGCGAGGGACCATGAAAACGTAACTAGGCTTGGGAGAAACAGGTTTCTGCATTAGTTTCTGTTTTAATAATGCAGTTTGTTGCGTCTTGTCCTTCAGAAGCGTGAAAGAAGACCGGGGAGATTCAGGGAACTGGATTAAAGAGAGTTTTATTCTGTCATATCAACACTGGAAAGGTAAGGAGGCTGGGGAGAGACATGTATCATGTACAATGACTGTTTTATTGTGTAATTGGTTATGTCACGCCATGTCAAGCGAAAAAAAAGGCCGGAGAGAGAGAATTATCTGCTCTTATAACTGTTTTATTGTGTAATTTACAGACGACGCAAAGGTCGAGCTGGAGGCTGGTGGTTCGAATCCAGTGAAAGGTATGTTATATTTAAATAATTGTTTGTAATGTGGATGTCCCATATGCAATGTGAACAGGAAGCTCAGAATGAAGGTAGGAGTAGTAGTGGATAGAATACCCCCCCCCTCCGACCCTTCCCCCTCCCCCGAAACCCGAAACAAAAAGAAAAGAAAAAGTTTGAAAAAAAAGACAAAGGAAAAACTCCCAACTTTTTTTCTTTATGTTTTCCCCCCACAAAAGCCTAAAGTCGCTCTTTTCTATATAAACCTCACCAAAAATCATACTTTTTTGTGCATAATTTGTACACTCGAAACGAACTAAGGCTAAGGAGAGACAATGGAGTAGGGTTAATCACTGTTTTATTTTGGAACTTGTTACAATTCTCGACCGTTTAAAAGTAAGGCTGGGTAGAAACAGGGAACTAGGTTAAAGAGAGGTTGACACTAACCCTTAAAACGTAGAAAGGCTGTGGGGAGACAAATGTATCGAGTCTAGCGACTGTTTTATTGTGCAATTTGTTATATCCCGCTCTTTCAAGAGAAATAAATGCCGGGAAAAGTGAAGGATCTGCATTGGTGACTGTTTTGTTGTGCAATTTGGTACGTTCTGCCCTTTAAAATGTAAAAATGCTGGCGAGGGACCATGAAAACGTAACTAGGCTTGGGAGAAACAGGTTTCTGCATTAGTTTCTGTTTTAATAATGCAGTTTGTTGCGTCTTGTCCTTCAGAAGCGTGAAAGAAGACCGGGGAGATTCAGGGAACTGGATTAAAGAGAGTTTTATTCTGTCATATCAACACTGGAAAGGTAAGGAGGCTGGGGAGAGACATGTATCATGTACAATGACTGTTTTATTGTGTAATTGGTTATGTCACGCCATGTCAAGCGAAAAAAAAGGCCGGAGAGAGAGAATTATCTGCTCTTATAACTGTTTTATTGTGTAATTTACAGACGACGCAAAGGTCGAGCTGGAGGCTGGTGGTTCGAATCCAGTGAAAGGTATGTTATATTTAAATAATTGTTTGTAATGTGGATGTCCCATATGCAATGTGAACAGGAAGCTCAGAATGAAGGTAGGAGTAGTGGATAGAATTACCCCCCTCCGACCCTTCCCCCTCCCCCGAAACAAAAAAAAGAAAAAGTTTGAAAAAAAAGACAAAGGAAAAACTCCCAACTTTTTTTCTTTATGTTTTCCCCCCACAAAAGCCTAAAGTCGCTCTTTTCTATATAAACCTCACCAAAAATCATACTTTTTTGTGCATAATTTGTACACTCGAAACGAACTAAGGCTAAGGAGAGACAATGGAGTAGGGTTAATCACTGTTTTATTTTGGAACTTGTTACAATTCTCGACCGTTTAAAAGTAAGGCTGGGTAGAAACAGGGAACTAGGTTAAAGAGAGGTTGACACTAACCCTTAAAACGTAGAAAGGCTGTGGGGAGACAAATGTATCGAGTCTAGCGACTGTTTTATTGTGCAATTTGTTATATCCCGCTCTTTCAAGAGAAATAAATGCCGGGAAAAGTGAAGGATCTGCATTGGTGACTGTTTTGTTGTGCAATTTGGTACGTTCTGCCCTTTAAAATGTAAAAATGCTGGCGAGGGACCATGAAAACGTAACTAGGCTTGGGAGAAACAGGTTTCTGCATTAGTTTCTGTTTTAATAATGCAGTTTGTTGCGTCTTGTCCTTCAGAAGCGTGAAAGAAGACCGGGGAGATTCAGGGAACTGGATTAAAGAGAGTTTTATTCTGTCATATCAACACTGGAAAGGTAAGGAGGCTGGGGAGAGACATGTATCATGTACAATGACTGTTTTATTGTGTAATTGGTTATGTCACGCCATGTCAAGCGAAAAAAAAGGCCGGAGAGAGAGAATTATCTGCTCTTATAACTGTTTTATTGTGTAATTTACAGACGACGCAAAGGTCGAGCTGGAGGCTGGTGGTTCGAATCCAGTGAAAGGTATGTTATATTTAAATAATTGTTTGTAATGTGGATGTCCCATATGCAATGTGAACAGGAAGCTCAGAATGAAGGTAGGAGTAGTGGATAGAATTACCCCCCTCCGACCCTTCCCCCTCCCCCGAAACAAAAAGAAAAGAAAAAGTTTGAAAAAAAAGACAAAGGAAAAACTCCCAACTTTTTTTCTTTATGTTTTCCCCCCACAAAAGCCTAAAGTCGCTCTTTTCTATATAAACCTCACCAAAAATCATACTTTTTTGTGCATAATTTGTACACTCGAAACGAACTAAGGCTAAGGAGAGACAATGGAGTAGGGTTAATCACTGTTTTATTTTGGAACTTGTTACAATTCTCGACCGTTTAAAAGTAAGGCTGGGTAGAAACAGGGAACTAGGTTAAAGAGAGGTTGACACTAACCCTTAAAACGTAGAAAGGCTGTGGGGAGACAAATGTATCGAGTCTAGCGACTGTTTTATTGTGCAATTTGTTATATCCCGCTCTTTCAAGAGAAATAAATGCCGGGAAAAGTGAAGGATCTGCATTGGTGACTGTTTTGTTGTGCAATTTGGTACGTTCTGCCCTTTAAAATGTAAAAATGCTGGCGAGGGACCATGAAAACGTAACTAGGCTTGGGAGAAACAGGTTTCTGCATTAGTTTCTGTTTTAATAATGCGTTTGTTGCGTCTTGTCCTTCAGAAGCGTGAAAGAAGACCGGGGAGATTCAGGGAACTGGATTAAAGAGAGTTTTATTCTGTCATATCAACACTGGAAAGGTAAGGAGGCTGGGGAGAGACATGTATCATGTACAATGACTGTTTTATTGTGTAATTGGTTATGTCACGCCATGTCAAGCGAAAAAAAAGGCCGGAGAGAGAGAATTATCTGCTCTTATAACTGTTTTATTGTGTAATTTACAGACGACGCAAAGGTCGAGCTGGAGGCTGGTGGTTCGAATCCAGTGAAAGGTATGTTATATTTAAATAATTGTTTGTAATGTGGATGTCCCATATGCAATGTGAACAGGAAGCTCAGAATGAAGGTAGGAGTAGTGGATAGAATTACCCCCCTCCGACCCTTCCCCCTCCCCCGAAACAAAAAGAAAAGAAAAAGTTTGAAAAAAAAGACAAAGGAAACAACTCCCAACTTTTTTTCTTTATGTTTTCCCCCCCACAAAAGCCTAAAGTCGCTCTTTTCTATATAAACCTCACCAAAAATCATACTTTTTTGTGCATAATTTGTACACTCGAAACGAACTAAGGCTAAGGAGAGACAATGGAGTAGGGTTAATCACTGTTTTATTTTGGAACTTGTTACAATTCTCGACCGTTTAAAAGTAAGGCTGGGTAGAAACAGGGAACTAGGTTAAAGAGAGGTTGACACTAACCCTTAAAACGTAGAAAGGCTGTGGGGAGACAAATGTATCGAGTCTAGCGACTGTTTTATTGTGCAATTTGTTATATCCCGCTCTTTCAAGAGAAATAAATGCCGGGAAAAGTGAAGGATCTGCATTGGTGACTGTTTTGTTGTGCAATTTGGTACGTTCTGCCCTTTAAAATGTAAAAATGCTGGCGAGGGACCATGAAAACGTAACTAGGCTTGGGAGAAACAGGTTTCTGCATTAGTTTCTGTTTTAATAATGCAGTTTGTTGCGTCTTGTCCTTCAGAAGCGTGAAAGAAGACCGGGGAGATTCAGGGAACTGGATTAAAGAGAGTTTTATTCTGTCATATCAACACTGGAAAGGTAAGGAGGCTGGGGAGAGACATGTATCATGTACAATGACTGTTTTATTGTGTAATTGGTTATGTCACGCCATGTCAAGCGAAAAAAAAGGCCGGAGAGAGAGAATTATCTGCTCTTATAACTGTTTTATTGTGTAATTTACAGACGACGCAAAGGTCGAGCTGGAGGCTGGTGGTTCGAATCCAGTGAAAGGTATGTTATATTTAAATAATTGTTTGTAATGTGGATGTCCCATATGCAATGTGAACAGGAAGCTCAGAATGAAGGTAGGAGTAGTGGATAGAATTACCCCCCTCCGACCCTTCCCCCTCCCCCGAAACAAAAAGAAAAGAAAAAGTTTGAAAAAAAAGACAAAGGAAAAACTCCCAACTTTTTTTCTTTATGTTTTCCCCCCACAAAAGCCTAAAGTCGCTCTTTTCTATATAAACCTCACCAAAAATCATACTTTTTTGTGCATAATTTGTACACTCGAAACGAACTAAGGCTAAGGAGAGACAATGGAGTAGGGTTAATCACTGTTTTATTTTGGAACTTGTTACAATTCTCGACCGTTTAAAAGTAAGGCTGGGTAGAAACAGGGAACTAGGTTAAAGAGAGGTTGACACTAACCCTTAAAACGTAGAAAGGCTGTGGGGAGACAAATGTATCGAGTCTAGCGACTGTTTTATTGTGCAATTTGTTATATCCCGCTCTTTCAAGAGAAATAAATGCCGGGAAAAGTGAAGGATCTGCATTGGTGACTGTTTTGTTGTGCAATTTGGTACGTTCTGCCCTTTAAAATGTAAAAATGCTGGCGAGGGACCATGAAAACGTAACTAGGCTTGGGAGAAACAGGTTTCTGCATTAGTTTCTGTTTTAATAATGCAGTTTGTTGCGTCTTGTCCTTCAGAAGCGTGAAAGAAGACCGGGGAGATTCAGGGAACTGGATTAAAGAGAGTTTTATTCTGTCATATCAACACTGGAAAGGTAAGGAGGCTGGGGAGAGACATGTATCATGTACAATGACTGTTTTATTGTGTAATTGGTTATGTCACGCCATGTCAAGCGAAAAAAAAGGCCGGAGAGAGAGAATTATCTGCTCTTATAACTGTTTTATTGTGTAATTTACAGACGACGCAAAGGTCGAGCTGGAGGCTGGTGGTTCGAATCCAGTGAAAGGTATGTTATATTTAAATAATTGTTTGTAATGTGGATGTCCCATATGCAATGTGAACAGGAAGCTCAGAATGAAGGTAGGAGTAGTGGATAGAATTACCCCCCTCCGACCCTTCCCCCTCCCCCGAAACAAAAAGAAAAGAAAAAGTTTGAAAAAAAAGACAAAGGAAAAACTCCCAACTTTTTTTCTTTATGTTTTCCCCCCACAAAAGCCTAAAGTCGCTCTTTTCTATATAAACCTCACCAAAAATCATACTTTTTTGTGCATAATTTGTACACTTCGAAACGAACTAAGGCTAAGGAGAGACAATGGAGTAGGGTTAATCACTGTTTTATTTTGGAACTTGTTACAATTCTCGACCGTTTAAAAGTAAGGCTGGGTAGAAACAGGGAACTAGGTTAAAGAGAGGTTGACACTAACCCTTAAAACGTAGAAAGGCTGTGGGGAGACAAATGTATCGAGTCTAGCGACTGTTTTATTGTGCAATTTGTTATATCCCGCTCTTTCAAGAGAAATAAATGCCGGGAAAAGTGAAGG
The DNA here is from genome assembly GCF_016097555.1 of Gigantopelta aegis. NCBI lineage: Eukaryota > Metazoa > Mollusca > Gastropoda > Neomphalida > Peltospiridae > Gigantopelta > Gigantopelta aegis. The sequence goes on along the minus strand of NW_024536610.1, from coordinate 8,743 downwards.
ATCTGCATTGGTGACTGTTTTGTTGTGCAATTTGGTACGTTCTGCCCTTTAAAATGTAAAAATGCTGGCGAGGGACCATGAAAACGTAACTAGGCTTGGGAGAAACAGGTTTCTGCATTAGTTTCTGTTTTAATAATGCAGTTTGTTGCGTCTTGTCCTTCAGAAGCGTGAAAGAAGACCGGGGAGATTCAGGGAACTGGATTAAAGAGAGTTTTATTCTGTCATATCAACACTGGAAAGGTAAGGAGGCTGGGGAGAGACATGTATCATGTACAATGACTGTTTTATTGTGTAATTGGTTATGTCACGCCATGTCAAGCGAAAAAAAAGGCCGGAGAGAGAGAATTATCTGCTCTTATAACTGTTTTATTGTGTAATTTACAGACGACGCAAAGGTCGAGCTGGAGGCTGGTGGTTCGAATCCAGTGAAAGGTATGTTATATTTAAATAATTGTTTGTAATGTGGATGTCCCATATGCAATGTGAACAGGAAGCTCAGAATGAAGGTAGGAGTAGTGGATAGAATTACCCCCCTCCGACCCTTCCCCCTCCCCCGAAACAAAAAGAAAAGAAAAAGTTTGAAAAAAAAGACAAAGGAAAAAACTCCCAACTTTTTTTCTTTATGTTTTCCCCCCACAAAAGCCTAAAGTCGCTCTTTTCTATATAAACCTCACCAAAAATCATACTTTTTTGTGCATAATTTGTACACTCGAAACGAACTAAGGCTAAGGAGAGACAATGGAGTAGGGTTAATCACTGTTTTATTTTGGAACTTGTTACAATTCTCGACCGTTTAAAAGTAAGGCTGGGTAGAAACAGGGAACTAGGTTAAAGAGAGGTTGACACTAACCCTTAAAACGTAGAAAGGCTGTGGGGAGACAAATGTATCGAGTCTAGCGACTGTTTTATTGTGCAATTTGTTATATCCCGCTCTTTCAAGAGAAATAAATGCCGGGAAAAGTGAAGGATCTGCATTGGTGACTGTTTTGTTGTGCAATTTGGTACGTTCTGCCCTTTAAAATGTAAAAATGCTGGCGAGGGACCATGAAAACGTAACTAGGCTTGGGAGAAACAGGTTTCTGCATTAGTTTCTGTTTTAATAATGCAGTTTGTTGCGTCTTGTCCTTCAGAAGCGTGAAAGAAGACCGGGGAGATTCAGGGAACTGGATTAAAGAGAGTTTTATTCTGTCATATCAACACTGGAAAGGTAAGGAGGCTGGGGAGAGACATGTATCATGTGTACAATGACTGTTTTATTGTGTAATTGGTTATGTCACGCCATGTCAAGCGAAAAAAAAGGCCGGAGAGAGAGAATTATCTGCTCTTATAACTGTTTTATTGTGTAATTTACAGACGACGCAAAGGTCGAGCTGGAGGCTGGTGGTTCGAATCCAGTGAAAGGTATGTTATATTTAAATAATTGTTTGTAATGTGGATGTCCCATATGCAATGTGAACAGGAAGCTCAGAATGAAGGTAGGAGTAGTGGATAGAATTACCCCCCTCCGACCCTTCCCCCTCCCCCGAAACAAAAAGAAAAGAAAAAGTTTGAAAAAAAAGACAAAGGAAAAACTCCCAACTTTTTTTCTTTATGTTTTCCCCCCACAAAAGCCTAAAGTCGCTCTTTTCTATATAAACCTCACCAAAAATCATACTTTTTTGTGCATAATTTGTACACTCGAAACGAACTAAGGCTAAGGAGAGACAATGGAGTAGGGTTAATCACTGTTTTATTTTGGAACTTGTTACAATTCTCGACCGTTTAAAAGTAAGGCTGGGTAGAAACAGGGAACTAGGTTAAAGAGAGGTTGACACTAACCCTTAAAACGTAGAAAGGCTGTGGGGAGACAAATGTATCGAGTCTAGCGACTGTTTTATTGTGCAATTTGTTATATCCCGCTCTTTCAAGAGAAATAAATGCCGGGAAAAGTGAAGGATCTGCATTGGTGACTGTTTTGTTGTGCAATTTGGTACGTTCTGCCCTTTAAAATGTAAAAATGCTGGCGAGGGACCATGAAAACGTAACTAGGCTTGGGAGAAACAGGTTTCTGCATTAGTTTCTGTTTTAATAATGCAGTTTGTTGCGTCTTGTCCTTCAGAAGCGTGAAAGAAGACCGGGGAGATTCAGGGAACTGGATTAAAGAGAGTTTTATTCTGTCATATCAACACTGGAAAGGTAAGGAGGCTGGGGAGAGACATGTATCATGTACAATGACTGTTTTATTGTGTAATTGGTTATGTCACGCCATGTCAAGCGAAAAAAAAGGCCGGAGAGAGAGAATTATCTGCTCTTATAACTGTTTTATTGTGTAATTTACAGACGACGCAAAGGTCGAGCTGGAGGCTGGTGGTTCGAATCCAGTGAAAGGTATGTTATATTTAAATAATTGTTTGTAATGTGGATGTCCCATATGCAATGTGAACAGGAAGCTCAGAATGAAGGTAGGAGTAGTGGATAGAATTACCCCCCTCCGACCCTTCCCCCTCCCCCGAAACAAAAAGAAAAGAAAAAGTTTGAAAAAAAAGACAAAGGAAAAACTCCCAACTTTTTTTCTTTATGTTTTCCCCCCACAAAAGCCTAAAGTCGCTCTTTTCTATATAAACCTCACCAAAAATCATACTTTTTTGTGCATAATTTGTACACTCGAAACGAACTAAGGCTAAGGAGAGACAATGGAGTAGGGTTAATCACTGTTTTATTTTGGAACTTGTTACAATTCTCGACCGTTTAAAAGTAAGGCGGGTAGAAACAGGGAACTAGGTTAAAGAGAGGTTGACACTAACCCTTAAAACGTAGAAAGGCTGTGGGGAGACAAATGTATCGAGTCTAGCGACTGTTTTATTGTGCAATTTGTTATATCCCGCTCTTTCAAGAGAAATAAATGCCGGGAAAAGTGAAGGATCTGCATTGGTGACTGTTTTGTTGTGCAATTTGGTACGTTCTGCCCTTTAAAATGTAAAAATGCTGGCGAGGGACCATGAAAACGTAACTAGGCTTGGGAGAAACAGGTTTCTGCATTAGTTTCTGTTTTAATAATGCAGTTTGTTGCGTCTTGTCCTTCAGAAGCGTGAAAGAAGACCGGGGAGATTCAGGGAACTGGATTAAAGAGAGTTTTATTCTGTCATATCAACACTGGAAAGGTAAGGAGGCTGGGGAGAGACATGTATCATGTACAATGACTGTTTTATTGTGTAATTGGTTATGTCACGCCATGTCAAGCGAAAAAAAAGGCCGGAGAGAGAGAATTATCTGCTCTTATAACTGTTTTATTGTGTAATTTACAGACGACGCAAAGGTCGAGCTGGAGGCTGGTGGTTCGAATCCAGTGAAAGGTATGTTATATTTAAATAATTGTTTGTAATGTGGATGTCCCATATGCAATGTGAACAGGAAGCTCAGAATGAAGGTAGGAGTAGTGGATAGAATTACCCCCCTCCGACCCTTCCCCCTCCCCCGAAACAAAAAGAAAAGAAAAAGTTTGAAAAAAAAGACAAAGGAAAAACTCCCAACTTTTTTTCTTTATGTTTTCCCCCCACAAAAGCCTAAAGTCGCTCTTTTCTATATAAACCTCACCAAAAATCATACTTTTTTGTGCATAATTTGTACACTCGAAACGAACTAAGGCTAAGGAGAGACAATGGAGTAGGGTTAATCACTGTTTTATTTTGGAACTTGTTACAATTCTCGACCGTTTAAAAGTAAGGCTGGGTAGAAACAGGGAACTAGGTTAAAGAGAGTTGACACTAACCCTTAAAACGTAGAAAGGCTGTGGGGAGACAAATGTATCGAGTCTAGCGACTGTTTTATTGTGCAATTTGTTATATCCCGCTCTTTCAAGAGAAATAAATGCCGGGAAAAGTGAAGGATCTGCATTGGTGACTGTTTTGTTGTGCAATTTGGTACGTTCTGCCCTTTAAAATGTAAAAATGCTGGCGAGGGACCATGAAAACGTAACTAGGCTTGGGAGAAACAGGTTTCTGCATTAGTTTCTGTTTTAATAATGCAGTTTGTTGCGTCTTGTCCTTCAGAAGCGTGAAAGAAGACCGGGGAGATTCAGGGAACTGGATTAAAGAGAGTTTTATTCTGTCATATCAACACTGGAAAGGTAAGGAGGCTGGGGAGAGACATGTATCATGTACAATGACTGTTTTATTGTGTAATTGGTTATGTCACGCCATGTCAAGCGAAAAAAAAGGCCGGAGAGAGAGAATTATCTGCTCTTATAACTGTTTTATTGTGTAATTTACAGACGACGCAAAGGTCGAGCTGGAGGCTGGTGGTTCGAATCCAGTGAAAGGTATGTTATATTTAAATAATTGTTTGTAATGTGGATGTCCCATATGCAATGTGAACAGGAAGCTCAGAATGAAGGTAGGAGTAGTGGATAGAATTACCCCCCTCCGACCCTTCCCCCTCCCCCGAAACAAAAAGAAAAGAAAAAGTTTGAAAAAAAAGACAAAGGAAAAAACTCCCAACTTTTTTTCTTTATGTTTTCCCCCCACAAAAGCCTAAAGTCGCTCTTTTCTATATAAACCTCACCAAAAATCATACTTTTTTGTGCATAATTTGTACACTCGAAACGAACTAAGGCTAAGGAGAGACAATGGAGTAGGGTTAATCACTGTTTTATTTTGGAACTTGTTACAATTCTCGACCGTTTAAAAGTAAGGCTGGGTAGAAACAGGGAACTAGGTTAAAGAGAGGTTGACACTAACCCTTAAAACGTAGAAAGGCTGTGGGGAGACAAATGTATCGAGTCTAGCGACTGTTTTATTGTGCAATTTGTTATATCCCGCTCTTTCAAGAGAAATAAATGCCGGGAAAAGTGAAGGATCTGCATTGGTGACTGTTTTGTTGTGCAATTTGGTACGTTCTGCCCTTTAAAATGTAAAAATGCTGGCGAGGGACCATGAAAACGTAACTAGGCTTGGGAGAAACAGGTTTCTGCATTAGTTTCTGTTTTAATAATGCAGTTTGTTGCGTCTTGTCCTTCAGAAGCGTGAAAGAAGACCGGGGAGATTCAGGGAACTGGATTAAAGAGAGTTTTATTCTGTCATATCAACACTGGAAAGGTAAGGAGGCTGGGGAGAGACATGTATCATGTACAATGACTGTTTTATTGTGTAATTGGTTATGTCACGCCATGTCAAGCGAAAAAAAAAGGCCGGAGAGAGAGAATTATCTGCTCTTATAACTGTTTTATTGTGTAATTTACAGACGACGCAAAGGTCGAGCTGGAGGCTGGTGGTTCGAATCCAGTGAAAGGTATGTTATATTTAAATAATTGTTTGTAATGTGGATGTCCCATATGCAATGTGAACAGGAAGCTCAGAATGAAGGTAGGAGTAGTGGATAGAATTACCCCCCTCCGACCCTTCCCCCTCCCCCGAAACAAAAAGAAAAGAAAAAGTTTGAAAAAAAAGACAAAGGAAAAAACTCCCAACTTTTTTTCTTTATGTTTTCCCCCCACAAAAGCCTAAAGTCGCTCTTTTCTATATAAACCTCACCAAAAATCATACTTTTTTGTGCATAATTTGTACACTCGAAACGAACTAAGGCTAAGGAGAGACAATGGAGTAGGGTTAATCACTGTTTTATTTTGGAACTTGTTACAATTCTCGACCGTTTAAAAGTAAGGCTGGGTAGAAACAGGGAACTAGGTTAAAGAGAGGTTGACACTAACCCTTAAAACGTAGAAAGGCTGTGGGGAGACAAATGTATCGAGTCTAGCGACTGTTTTATTGTGCAATTTGTTATATCCCGCTCTTTCAAGAGAAATAAATGCCGGGAAAAGTGAAGGATCTGCATTGGTGACTGTTTTGTTGTGCAATTTGGTACGTTCTGCCCTTTAAAATGTAAAAATGCTGGCGAGGGACCATGAAAACGTAACTAGGCTTGGGAGAAACAGGTTTCTGCATTAGTTTCTGTTTTAATAATGCAGTTTGTTGCGTCTTGTCCTTCAGAAGCGTGAAAGAAGACCGGGGAGATTCAGGGAACTGGATTAAAGAGAGTTTTATTCTGTCATATCAACACTGGAAAGGTAAGGAGGCTGGGGAGAGACATGTATCATGTACAATGACTGTTTTATTGTGTAATTGGTTATGTCACGCCATGTCAAGCGAAAAAAAAGGCCGGAGAGAGAGAATTATCTGCTCTTATAACTGTTTTATTGTGTAATTTACAGACGACGCAAAGGTCGAGCTGGAGGCTGGTGGTTCGAATCCAGTGAAAGGTATGTTATATTTAAATAATTGTTTGTAATGTGGATGTCCCATATGCAATGTGAACAGGAAGCTCAGAATGAAGGTAGGAGTAGTGGATAGAATTACCCCCCTCCGACCCTTCCCCCTCCCCCGAAACAAAAAGAAAAGAAAAAGTTTGAAAAAAAAGACAAAGGAAAAAACTCCCAACTTTTTTTCTTTATGTTTTCCCCCCACAAAAGCCTAAAGTCGCTCTTTTCTATATAAACCTCACCAAAAATCATACTTTTTTGTGCATAATTTGTACACTCGAAACGAACTAAGGCTAAGGAGAGACAATGGAGTAGGGTTAATCACTGTTTTATTTTGGAACTTGTTACAATTCTCGACCGTTTAAAAGTAAGGCTGGGTAGAAACAGGGAACTAGGTTAAAGAGAGGTTGACACTAACCCTTAAAACGTAGAAAGGCTGTGGGGAGACAAATGTATCGAGTCTAGCGACTGTTTTATTGTGCAATTTGTTATATCCCGCTCTTTCAAAATAAATGCCGGGAAAAGTGAAGGATCTGCATTGGTGACTGTTTTGTTGTGCAATTTGGTACGTTCTGCCCTTTAAAATGTAAAAATGCTGGCGAGGGACCATGAAAACGTAACTAGGCTTGGGAGAAACAGGTTTCTGCATTAGTTTCTGTTTTAATAATGCAGTTTGTTGCGTCTTGTCCTTCAGAAGCGTGAAAGAAGACCGGGGAGATTCAGGGAACTGGATTAAAGAGAGTTTTATTCTGTCATATCAACACTGGAAAGGTAAGGAGGCTGGGGAGAGACATGTATCATGTACAATGACTGTTTTATTGTGTAATTGGTTATGTCACGCCATGTCAAGCGAAAAAAAAGGCCGGAGAGAGAGAATTATCTGCTCTTATAACTGTTTTATTGTGTAATTTACAGACGACGCAAAGGTCGAGCTGGAGGCTGGTGGTTCGAATCCAGTGAAAGGTATGTTATATTTAAATAATTGTTTGTAATGTGGATGTCCCATATGCAATGTGAACAGGAAGCTCAGAATGAAGGTAGGAGTAGTGGATAGAATTACCCCCCTCCGACCCTTCCCCCTCCCCCGAAACAAAAAGAAAAGAAAAAGTTTGAAAAAAAAGACAAAGGAAAAACTCCCAACTTTTTTTCTTTATGTTTTCCCCCCACAAAAGCCTAAAGTCGCTCTTTTCTATATAAACCTCACCAAAAATCATACTTTTTTGTGCATAATTTGTACACTCGAAACGAACTAAGGCTAAGGAGAGACAATGGAGTAGGGTTAATCACTGTTTTATTTTGGAACTTGTTACAATTCTCGACCGTTTAAAAGTAAGGCTGGGTAGAAACAGGGAACTAGGTTAAAGAGAGGTTGACACTAACCCTTAAAACGTAGAAAGGCTGTGGGGAGACAAATGTATCGAGTCTAGCGACTGTTTTATTGTGCAATTTGTTATATCCCGCTCTTTCAAGAGAAATAAATGCCGGGAAAAGTGAAGGATCTGCATTGGGTGACTGTTTTGTTGTGCAATTTGGTACGTTCTGCCCTTTAAAATGTAAAAATGCTGGCGAGGGACCATGAAAACGTAACTAGGCTTGGGAGAAACAGGTTTCTGCATTAGTTTCTGTTTTAATAATGCAGTTTGTTGCGTCTTGTCCTTCAGAAGCGTGAAAGAAGACCGGGGAGATTCAGGGAACTGGATTAAAGAGAGTTTTATTCTGTCATATCAACACTGGAAAGGTAAGGAGGCTGGGGAGAGACATGTATCATGTACAATGACTGTTTTATTGTGTAATTGGTTATGTCACGCCATGTCAAGCGAAAAAAAAGGCCGGAGAGAGAGAATTATCTGCTCTTATAACTGTTTTATTGTGTAATTTACAGACGACGCAAAGGTCGAGCTGGAGGCTGGTGGTTCGAATCCAGTGAAAGGTATGTTATATTTAAATAATTGTTTGTAATGTGGATGTCCCATATGCAATGTGAACAGGAAGCTCAGAATGAAGGTAGGAGTAGTGGATAGAATTACCCCCCTCCGACCCTTCCCCCTCCCCCGAAACAAAAAGAAAAGAAAAAGTTTGAAAAAAAAGACAAAGGAAAAAACTCCCAACTTTTTTTCTTTATGTTTTCCCCCCACAAAAGCCTAAAGTCGCTCTTTTCTATATAAACCTCACCAAAAATCATACTTTTTTGTGCATAATTTGTACACTCGAAACGAACTAAGGCTAAGGAGAGACAATGGAGTAGGGTTAATCACTGTTTTATTTTGGAACTTGTTACAATTCTCGACCGTTTAAAAGTAAGGCTGGGTAGAAACAGGGAACTAGGTTAAAGAGAGGTTGACACTAACCCTTAAAACGTAGAAAGGCTGTGGGGAGACAAATGTATCGAGTCTAGCGACTGTTTTATTGTGCAATTTGTTATATCCCGCTCTTTCAAGAGAAATAAATGCCGGGAAAAGTGAAGGATCTGCATTGGTGACTGTTTTGTTGTGCAATTTGGTACGTTCTGCC
>NW_024536609.1:0-8347 GCF_016097555.1 Gigantopelta aegis | reverse complement strand
GCAATGGAAACTTGAGGGACACCAACTTCAAAATGTAATAACTTTATCAAATTTTGGAATTTCTTCATACAATGAGCAGCTATTTTTTTTCTTCTACATATGTTCTATCTGCACAGTGTTGTTTGGAAAGATTTTGAAATATTTAAAGGAAAAAAAAAATCAATCATTAGATTTTACTTCATTTTTAATTAAATATTAAACTTAAATTTAAATTTTTGAGAAACAAAAAAAATCTAAAACTGTAAATTTTGCATTTTAGATATGATAAGTGGAGGCTTAGTAAAGATATGGTGACTGAATTCATGATACATTATTAGAAATGTGTCAGAGGGATGGTGTGAAAGTCACAAAAATTGGGGCCATTTGCAACAAATGTTTACACACTCTAATTTCAGGGAAAAATTAGACATGATAGGCCTCATATTCAATTTTTGGACCTGCTGTATTTACTTTAATCTACTTCATTTACTGTATTAGACATGTAGCCACTTTGTAAAAGGCAAAACAGTCCATATAAATGCATATTAATATGAATATGCCCTACAGATATTACTTAGGTATACACCATAATATTTTTTTTGTTGACGACAACTTTGAAAATGAAGATTTTGTCACAAAATGCTGATATAAATCCTACCAAGAGGTACTTGCACCATATTTTTCAGTTTCCAGTGATAACTGTTAACAAGTGTAGTCATGTGCCAGTGTCTGGGATACCTCAGTGTAGTATTTCTTGATTGGAAGGATGTTTGTAGTAATGACCACTGAATATGCATTATGGATTATTCTGCCATATGTATTACAAGCCAAATGTTAACCTTTTTGGCACATTTTCTGCAATAAACTTGACAAGTATACCAGCATCTGATTACTGAACACAATAAATACATTCAGACAGCATAGAATATTAGCCTATTAGATTTTCTAAGGATAAAAGACCATTTTTGAAAAATGACTGAAGTGTGTAATTTACATAAATGTAGGTGAAATGTATTATTAGAGTACTTAATCTTGTTAAAAACTGTATACTATTTATTTAAAGTGTTTAATTACATTTAGTAGTGATATATTCATTATATTTAGATCTTCTGTCCAATTGCAATAATTGAGAAAAACTCATTAAAATTCAATATGTAAAAAAAAAAAAAATCTCAATATTGACTAACAAAATCCAAGTTTTGCTCATTTTTACCAAATTATTAGCTCAAAACTGTTAAAAAAATATTGCAACAACCTGTAGTAACATCAGAGGTCATTTTATGCTATTTTGGAGGATACTGAAATTTAAAAGTTGAAAATTTTAATTTTAATTTTTAATAAATTCAAAAAAAATGTTTTTTAATTTAATAAAATATTTAGAAAATAAATAAATTAGTTTTCATATTCCTTGTGGTATGCACAATCAGTCTGTGTAATTTCACCTCTCTGGTTATAATACTTTCATCAGAATCAAGCATTTAACGGGTGTAATGTGTGAACTATATCAGGCCTCAGACCACAATTAATTTCGCTATATGTTCTCTATATAGCCTTAGTGGCTATAACATTTTTATTAATATCAGCAGGCCCGTGAAGTTTTGTATGTACCTTTGCCTGCATGGGGGACACATACCCTGAAAAGGACAACCCCTGTTGTCCAGCTCTTTCTCCCAGCATATTGGTTTTTTTAAACAGACACACCCTCTAAACCAGGCCGGAGTACACCCATTTTACACAAAAAGCACTACTTTTGCATGGGCCGGAATTACCACAAACAAGTCTTCAATGTCAACAAGTTACACATGTTTACAAACTACATGCTATCCCCTGTCACTTCAGTCAAACAGTTGCCACTTCATAGCTGTCTGCCATGAAATAATCACAGTCAAACAGCAGACTACTTGCGCGGTGAAACTTCCGGATTTTGGACAACCCAAATGGGAAGATAACTGTAATCTGAGGCCTATCAGTCAATTTTTTCCCCTAAAAACTGGCCCACACTAATGCATTCCAATGATATACATATTAAAGCAATGCTCGGTAAGTATCGGTATGTCACCTTTAAACTGAGAGTATACAGAGGCTGTGTTAAAAACACCTACCACAGTGCCTTGCCATGGCCAATTTTAGCAATGGAAACTTGAGGGACACACCAACTTCAAAATGTAATAACTTATCAAATTTTGGAATTTCTTCATACAATGAGCAGCTATTTTTTCTTCTACATATGTTCTATCTGCACAGTGTTGTCTTGGAAAGATTTTGAAATATTTAAAGGAAAAAAAAAAAATCAATCATTAGATTTTACTTCATTTTTAATTAAATATTAAACTTAAATTTAAATTTTTGAGAAAAACAAAAAAATCTAAAACTGTAAAATTTTGCATTTTAGATATGATAAGTGGAGGCTTAGTAAAGATATGGTGACTGAATTCATGATACATTATTAGAAATGTGTCAGAGGGATGGTGAAAGTCACAAAATTGGGGCCATTTGCAACAAATGTTTACACACTAATTTCAGGGAAAATTAGACATGATAGGCCTCATATTCAATTTTGACCTGCTGTATTTACTTAATCTACTTCATTTACTGTATTAGACATGTAGCCACTTTGTAAAAGGCAAAACAGTCCATATAAATGCATATTAATATGAATATGCCCTACAGATATTACTTAGGTATACACCATAATATTTTTTTTGTTGACGACAACTTTGAAAATGAAGATTTTGTCACAAAATGCTGATATAAATCCTACCAAGAGGTACTTGCACCATATTTTTCAGTTTCCAGTGATAACTGTTAACAAGTGTAGTCATGTGCCAGTGTCTGGGATACCTCAGTGTAGTATTTCTTGATTGGAAGGATGTTTGTAGTAATGACCACTGAATATGCATTATGGATTATTCTGCCATATGTATTACAAGCCAAATGTTAACCTTTTTGGCACATTTTCTGCAATAAACTTGACAAGTATACCAGCATCTGATTACTGAACACAATAAATACATTCAGACAGCATAGAATATTAGCCTATTAGATTTTCTAAGGATAAAAGACCATTTTTGAAAAATTACTGAAGTGTGTAATTTACATAAATGTAGGTGAAATGTATTATTAGAGTACTTAATCTTGTTAAAAAACTGTATACTATTTATTTAAAGTGTTTAATTACATTTAGTAGTGATATATTCATTATATTTAGATTTTCTGTCCAATTGCAATAATTGAGAAACTCATTAAAATTCAATATGTAAAAAAAAAAAAAAATCTCAATATTGACTAACAAAATCCAACTTTTGCTCTTTTTTACCAAAATTATTAGCTCAAAAACTGTTTAAAAAAATATTGCAACAACAACCTGTAGTAACATCAGAGGTCATTTTATGCTATTTTGGAGGATACTGAAATTTAAAAGTTGAAAATTTTAATTTTAATTTTTAATAAATTCAAAAAAAATGTTTTTTTTAATTAATAAAATATTTAGAAAATAAAAAAATAAATTAGTTTTCATATTCCTTGTGGTATGCACAATCAGTCTGTGTAATTTCACCTCTCTGGTTATAATACTTTCATCAGAATCAAGCATTTAACCGGTGTAATGTGTGAACTATATCAGGCCTCAGACCACAATTAATTTCGCTATATGTTTCTATATAGCCTTAGTGGCTATAACATTTTTATTAATATCAGCAGGCCCGTGAAGTTTTGTATGTACCTTTGCCTGCATGGGGGACACATACCCTGAAAAGGACAACCCCTGTTGTCCAGCTCTTTCTCCCAGCATATTGGTTTAAACAGACACACCCTCTAAACCAGGCCGGAGTACACCCATTTTACACAAAAAGCACTACTTTTGCATGGGCCGGAATTACCACAAACAAGTCTTCAATGTCAACAAGTTACACATGTTTACAAACTACATGCTATCCCCTGTCACTTCAGTCAAACAGTTGCCACTTCATAGCTGTCTGCCATGAAATAATCACAGTCAAACAGCAGACTACTTGCGCGGTGAAACTTCCGGATTTTGGACAACCAAATGGGAAGATAACTGTAATCTGAGGCCTATCAGTCAATTTTTTCCCCTAAAAACTGGCCCACACTAATGCATTCCAATGATATACATATTAAAGCAATGCTCGGTAAGTATCGGTATGTCACCTTTAAACTGAGAGTATACAGAGGCTGTGTTAAAACACCTACCACAGTGCCTTGCCATGGCCAATTTTAGCAATGGAAACTTGAGGGACACCAACTTCAAAATGTAATAACTTTATCAAATTTTGGAATTTCTTCATACAATGAGCAGCTATTTTTTCTTCTACATATGTTCTATCTGCACAGTGTTGTCTTGGAAAGATTTTGAAATATTAGGAAAGGAAAAAAAAAATCAATCATTAGATTTTACTTCATTTTTAATGAAATATTAAACTTAAATTTAAATTTTTGAAAAACAAAAAAATCTAAAACTGTAAAATTTTGCATTTTAGATATGATAAGTGGAGGCTTAGTAAAGATATGGTGACTGAATTCATGATACATTATTAGAAATGTGTCAGAGGGATGGTGAAAGTCACAAAATTGGGGCCATTTGCAACAAATGTTTACACACTAATTTCAGGGAAAATTAGACATGATAGGCCTCATATTCAATTTTGACCTGCTGTATTTACTTAATCTACTTCATTTACTGTATTAGACATGTAGCCACTTTGTAAAAGGCAAAACAGTCCATATAAATGCATATTAATATGAATATGCCCTACAGATATTACTTAGGTATACACCATAATATTTTTTTTGTTGACGACAACTTTGAAAATGAAGATTTTGTCACAAAATGCTGATATAAATCCTACCAAGAGGTACTTGCACCATATTTTTCAGTTTCCAGTGATAACTGTTAACAAGTGTAGTCATGTGCCAGTGTCTGGGATACCTCAGTGTAGTATTTCTTGATTGGAAGGATGTTTGTAGTAATGACCACTGAATATGCATTATGGATTATTCTGCCATATGTATTACAAGCCAAATGTTAACCTTTTTGGCACATTTTCTGCAATAAACTTGACAAGTATACCAGCATCTGATTACTGAACACAATAAATACATTCAGACAGCATAGAATATTAGCCTATTAGATTTTCTAAGGATAAAAGACCATTTTTGAAAAATGACTGAAGTGTGTAATTTACATAAATGTAGGTGAAATGTATTATTAGAGTACTTAATCTTGTTAAAAAAACTGTATACTATTTATTTAAAGTGTTTAATTACATTTAGTAGTGATATATTCATTATATTTAGATCTTCTGTCCAATTGCAATAATTGAGAAACTCATTAAAATTCAATATGTAAAAAAAAAAAAAATCTCAATATTGACTAACAAAATCCAACTTTTGCTCTTTTTTACCAAATTATTAGCTCAAAACTGTTAAAAAATATTGCAACAACCTGTAGTAACATCAGAGGTCATTTTATGCTATTTTGGAGGATACTGAAATTTTGAAAAGTGAAAATTTTAATTTTAATTTTTAATAAATTCAAAAAAAATGTTTTTTAATTTATAAAAATATTTAGAAAATAAATAAATTAGTTTTCATATTCCTTGTGGTATGCACAATCAGTCTGTGTAATTTCACCTCTCTGGTTATAATACTTTCATCAGAATCAAGCATTTAACCGGTGTAATGTGTGAACTATATCAGGCCTCAGACCACAATTAAATTTCGCTATATGTTTCTATATAGCCTTAGTGGCTATAACATTTTTATTAATATCAGCAGGCCCGTGAAGTTTGTATGTACCTTTGCCTGCATGGGGGACACATACCCTGAAAAGGGACAACCCCTGTGTCCAGCTCTTTCTCCCAGCATATTGGTTTAAACAGACACACCCTCTAAACCAGGCCGGAGTACACCCATTTTACACAAAAAGCACTACTTTTGCATGGGCCGGAATTACCACAAACAAGTCTTCAATGTCAACAAGTTACACATGTTTACAAACTACATGCTATCCCCTGTCACTTCAGTCAAACAGTTGCCACTTCATAGCTGTCTGCCATGAAATAATCACAGTCAAACAGCAGACTACTTGCGCGGTGAAACTTCCGGATTTTGGACAACCAAATGGGAAGATAACTGTAATCTGAGGCCTATCAGTCCATTTTTTCCCTAAAAACTGGCCACACTAATGCATTCCAATGATATACATATTAAAGCAATGCTCGGTAAGTATCGGTATGTCACACTTTAAACTGAGAGTATACAGAGGCTGTGTTAAAAACACCTACCACAGTGCCTTGCCATGGCCAATTTTAGCAATGGAAACTTGAGGGACACCAACTTCAAAATGTAATAACTTTATCAAATTTTGGAATTTCTTCATACAATGAGCAGCTATTTTTTCTTCTACATATGTTCTATCTGCACAGTGTTGTCTTGGAAAGATTTTGAAATATTTAAAGGAAAAAAAATCAATCATTAGATTTTACTTCATTTTTAATTAAATATTAAACTTAAATTTAAATTTTTGAAAACAAAAAAAATCTAAAACTGTAAAATTTTGCATTTTAGATATGATAAGTGGAGGCTTAGTAAAGATATGGTGACTGAATTCATGATACATTATTAGAAATGTGTCAGAGGGATGGTGAAAGTCACAAAAATTGGGGCCATTTGCAACAAATGTTTACACACTAATTTCAGGGAAAATTAGACATGATAGGCCTCATATTCAATTTTGACCTGCTGTATTTACTTAATCTACTTCATTTACTGTATTAGACATGTAGCCACTTTGTAAAAAGGCAAAACAGTCCATATAAATGCATATTAATATGAATATGCCCTACAGATATTACTTAGGTATACACCATAATATTTTTTTTGTTGACGACAACTTGAAAAATGAAGATTTTGTCACAAAATGCTGATATAAATCCTACCAAGAGGTACTTGCACCATATTTTTCAGTTTCCAGTGATAACTGTTAACAAGTGTAGTCATGTGCCAGTGTCTGGGATACCTCAGTGTAGTATTTCTTGATTGGAAGGATGTTTGTAGTAATGACCACTGAATATGCATTATGGATTATTCTGCCATATGTATTACAAGCCAAATGTTAACCTTTTTGGCACATTTTCTGCAATAAACTTGACAAGTATACCAGCATCTGATTACTGAACACAATAAATACATTCAGACAGCATAGAATATTAGCCTATTAGATTTTCTAAGGATAAAAGACCATTTTTGAAAAATGACTGAAGTGTGTAATTTACATAAATGTAGGTGAAATGTATTATTAGAGTACTTAATCTTGTTAAAAACTGTATACTATTTATTTAAAGTGTTTAATTACATTTAGTAGTGATATATTCATTATATTTAGATCTTCTGTCCAATTGCAATAATTGAGAAACTCATTAAAATTCAATATGTAAAAAAAAAAAAAAATCTCAATATTGACTAACAAAATCCAACTTTTGCTCTTTTTTACCAAATTATTAGCTCAAAACTGTTAAAAAAAATTGCAACAACCTGTAGTAACATCAGAGGTCATCTTATGCTATTTTGGAGGATACTGAAATTTAAAAGTTGAAAATTTTAATTTTAATTTTTAATAAATTCAAAAAAAAATGTTTTTTAATTTAATAAAATATTTAGAAAATAAATAAATTAGTTTTCATATTCCTTGTGGTATGCACAATCAGTCTGTGTAATTTCACCTCTCTGGTTATAATACTTTCATCAGAATCAAGCATTTAACCGGTGTAATGTGTGAACTATATCAGGCCTCAGACCACAATTAATTTCGCTATATGTTTCTATATAGCCTTAGTGGCTATAACATTTTTATTAATATCAGCAGGCCCGTGAAGTTTTGTATGTACCTTTGCCTGCATGGGGGACACATACCCTGAAAAGGACAACCCCTGTTGTCCAGCTCTTTCTCCCAGCATATTGGTTTAAACAGACACACCCTCTAAACCAGGCCGGAGTACACCCATTTTACACAAAAAGCACTACTTTTGCATGGGCCGGAATTACCACAAACAAGTCTTCAATGTCAACAAGTTACACATGTTTACAAACTACATGCTATCCCCTGTCACTTCAGTCAAACAGTTGCCACTTCATAGCTGTCTGCCATGAAATAATCACAGTCAAACAGCAGACTACTTGCGCGGTGAAACTTCCGGATTTGGACAACCAAATGGGAAGATAACTGTAATCTGAGGGCCTATCAGTCCATTTTTCCCCTAAAAACTGGCCCACACTAATGCATTCCAATGATATACATATTAAAGCAATGCTCGGTAAGTATCGGTATGTCACCTTTAAACTGAGAGTATAC
>NW_024536608.1:0-7500 GCF_016097555.1 Gigantopelta aegis | reverse complement strand
CGCCGATCGAACGGAGGCGAGGTAGGCGCCCGAAATTTGCCCGAAATTTTGGCACGCTGTGTGTGCTCGGGTGTGTGCGCGTCCGTCGCTGCTTGCTGCGTCCTGTCGTAGACGGTGCCGGGGGACCGGCGTGACCGTTCTCGGCGTTCCTCCAGTGTAGAAAGAGCCACGGAAAACGAGTGCGAACGGTGCGCCAGCGGGCAGCCGGCCAGCCACCCCCCACCCAAACACCCCCCCCCCCACCCCACCCACACACCCCACCCACCCACCACCCACCAAAGACCACGCCAAGCCAACCCCCACACCACCCCACTCGGCACGGCACGAAAAAGGACTTGATAAAATTAATAGTAGTTAAAGTCTTTGTAAAGTTTTCTAATAAGATACTTGCTTAAATTTATTGTTGATGAAAAGCCTTCCAAATGAACCAGTAGACAAGTGTGATGGGGATATGGGTTATTTAAAATTGTTTAAAAGAAATAATTTCCTTTAACAAAGTGTAGGCCAATTATTTTCTTTTAAACCGTTTGTAAATAAAAAATATAGGCACGTACTTGTTTTATTTTATTATGTATGTGTGGGTGTGTGTGTGTGTTGTGTGGGTGTGTGTGTGTGTGTGTAGTGTAAAAAAGAGGGAGGGAAAAAAGGAAAAGAAGGGGGAGAAGTTAAAGGAGAAAGGGAAGAAAAGGAGAAAAGGGAGAGAAAGGGAGAGGGGGGGATGGAAGAAGGAGAGAAGGGGAGGGGAAAAGGGGGGAGGGGAGATGAAGGGAGAGGAAAAAGGAAGAGGGGAGAAAGAGGGAGGGGGGAGAAAAAGGGGGAAGGGGGAAGAGGAAAGAAAAAAAGAGAAAGAAGGGGGGAGGGAAAGAAGGGGAGAAGAGAAAAAGGGAGAAAAGGGGGGAGAAAAGGGGGGAAAGGGGGGGGAAAAGAAAGAGGGAAAAGAAGGGGAAAGGGGGAAAGGGAAGGGGAGGGGAAAAAGGGGGAAAGGAAGGGAGGAAAAGAAAAGAAAAATGGGAGGAAAGAGGAAAAAAGAAGGGGGAAGGGGGAGGGAGGAAAGGAGAAGAGGGGAGGGGGGTGAAAGGGAGAGGGGGGAAAAAAATAGGGGAAAAGGGAAAGGGGAAGGGGGAGGTGGAGAGGAAGGAGGGGGAAGGAGGGGGAGGGTAGGGGAGGGGAGAGGGAAAAAGGAGAAAGAGGGAAAAAAAGAAGAGGGGGAAAAGGGAGGGGGAAAGAGGGGGAGGGGGGAAAAGGGAAGGGGGGAAGAAAAAAGGAGGGGGAAAGGGGGGGGGGGGGAGGGGGGGAAAAAAAAAGGAAAGGAAAAAGGGAAAAAGGAAAAGGAGGGGGGAAAAGGAGGGAAGGGAGGAAGGAGGAAAAGGGGGGAGGAATAAAGGGGAAAAGGGGGGGGGAACTGGAGGAGGAAGGGGGGAAAAGGGGGGGGGAAAAAGAGGGGAAAAAGGGGGGGGAGGGGGAGAAAGAAAAAAGAGGAGAAGGGAAGGGGGAAGGAAAAAAGGGAAAGGGAGGGAGGGAAGGAAAAAGAAAAAAGGGGGGGAAGAAGAGGGGGAAGGAGGAGAGGAAAGGGGGGGGAAAAAAGGGAGGAGGGAAGGGAAAAAAGAAAGGAGAAGGAAAAAGGGGAGGAAAAAAAAGGGAGGAGAGGGAGGGAAAAAAGGGGGGGGAGGAGAAAGGGGGAGGGGGAATAGGGGGAGAAGGAATGAGAGAGGGGGGGGGGGGGAAGAAAAAGGGGGGAGAAAGAAGGAAAATAAAAAGAAAAAAAGGAAAAAAAAAGAAAGAGGGGAGAGGAAAAAAAGAGGGGTCAGAAAGAGGAAAAAGGAAAAAAAGGGGAAGAAAAAGGAAAAAAAGGAGAAGGAAGAAGGGAGAGGAGGAGGGGGGGAAAAAGGAGGGAAGGGAGGGGGAAAAGAGAAAAAAAAGGGGGGAGGGGAGAGGGGAAAGGGGGGGGGAGGGGGGAAGGGAAAAAGGGAGGAAAGGGAAAGAATGAAGGGGGGAAAAAGAAGAGAGGGAAGAGGGGAAGGGGAAAAAAGGGAGGGGAAAATAAAAGGAGGGAGGAAAAGGGGGGGAAAAGGAGAGGAAAGGGAAGAGAAAGAAGGAGGAGGGGAGGGGAGGGGGGAAAAAAGAAGAGAGGAAAAAGGAGGGAAGAAGAAAAAAGAGGAAAAGGAGAAAGGGGAGGGGGGGGGAGAGGGGGGGGAAGGGGAGGGGGGGGGGGAAGGAAAAGAGGGGAGGGGAAAGAAGGGAGGGGGGGGAAAAGAGGAAGAGAAAAAAAAAAGGGAGGGGGGGGAGAAGGGGAAAAAGGGGGGGAAAGAAAAAAAGGAAAGAAGGAGGAAAAAAAGGGGGAAGGGAGGGAAAGAGGGAAAAAGAGGGGGGGGGGGGAAGGAAGGGGGAAGGGAAAGGGGAGGAAGAAAAGAAAAGGGAAAGAGGGGGAAAGAGAGGAAAAAAAGAAGGAAAGAAGAAAGAAGGAAGGGGAAAGGAATGGGGAGAAGGGGGGGAAAAGGAAGGGGAAAGGGGGGAAAGGGGGGAGAAAGAGAGGAAGGGAAAAAAAAAAAAAAAGGGAGAAAAAAAAGAAAAATGGAAGGAGAGGGGGGGGAGAAGGGAGGGAAAAAAAGAGGAGGAGGGGAAGAAGAAAGGGGGAAAAGAAATGAGGAGGAAAGAGGGAGAAAGAAAGAAAAAGGAAAGGGGGAAGGGGAGGGGGAGGAGGGGAGAGAAGGGGAAAGAAAGAGGAGGGAGAGGGGAGGGGAGAAAAAAAGAGAAAAGGAGAAGAGGGGAAAAAAAAAAAAGGGGAGGGAGAGAAAGGGAAGGAGGGGGAAAGAGGGAAGAAGGAGAGAGAAAAGAGGGGGGAAAAAGGAGGAAGGGGGGGGGGGGGAGGAAAGAGGAAAAGGGGAGGAGGGGAAGGGAGAGAAGAGGAAAAAAGAAAAAAAAAGGGGAAAAAGAAGGGGGAGGGAAAAAAAAAAGAAAGGGGAAGGAAAAAAGAGGAGGGGAGAAGAAGGGGAAAAGGGGAAAAGGAGATGGAGGGGGAAAAAGAAAGAAGGGGGAGAAAAAAGAGGAAAAAAGATAGGAGGAGGAAAGAGGGGAGGGGGGGGGAAGGAGGGAGAAAAGGGGGAAAGGAGGGGAAAGGGAAAAAAAAAAAAAGAAAAGGGGGAAAGGGGGGGAGGGAGGGGGGAAGGGGGGAGGAGGGAGAAGGGGGGATAAAAAACAGGAAAAAAGAGGGGGAGGGGGGGGGGAAGGGGAGGAGAGAGAAAGGGAGAGGGAGAGAAAGGAAGAAGGGGGGAAAAGGAGGGGGGGAAGGAGGAAAGAGAAAAGGAAAGGGGGGGGGGGGAGGAAAGGGGGGGGGAGGGAAAGGAAAAAAAGGAGAGGAGAAGAAGGAAGGGGGGGGAAAGGAGAGGGGGAGGGAGGGGAGGGAGGAGAGGAGAAAGGGAAAAAAAGGGAAAAGAGGGAAAGAAGGAGAAGGGGGAGAGAGGGGGGGAGGGGGGGGGAGAGAGGAAGGGGGAAGAAAAAGAAAGGGGAGAGAGGGGGGAAAAGAAGGAAAGAAGAGGGGAGGTGAAGGGAGAGAGGAGAGAGAGGGAAGAAGAGGGAGAAGGAAAGGGGAGGGGACGAAAAGAAAAAGTGGAATGAGGGGGAAGGAGGGAAGAAAAAAGAAAAAAAAGGGAGGAAGAGGAAAGGAGAAAAACCCAAAGGGGGAGGGAAAAGGAAAGAAAAAAGGGGGAGGGAGAAAAAAAAGGGGGAGAAGGGAAAGGAAGGGGGGAGGAGAGGGGAAGAGGGATGGAAGGAGGGGTGGAGAAAAGGGAGAGAGGAGGAGGGAGTGCGTGAGAAATGAGAAATTGGGGAGAGGAGGAGAGGAAGAGGGGGGGAAAGAGTGTGAAAGGGGAAAAGAGAAAAGGGAGGGAAGAGGGGAGGAAAAGGGGAGAGAAAAGAAGGGAAATATTTAAGAAGGAAAGAGAAAGGAGAGGGGGAAGGGACGAGAAAAACGAGGGGAGGGATGGAGAGGAGCTTTGGGAAAGGGAGAAGGAAGAGAAAAAGAGGAGAAAAAAGGAAAGAGTGGAAATTAGAAGGAAAGATGGAGGGAAGGAGAAAAGTGGAGAAGAAAGATGGGAAGATAATTGCAGGGGGGGAACCATAGAAAGAGAGGGAGTGAGAGGAGAGCGGAGAAAGAAGAAAAGACAAGAGGAAAGAGATGAGAGGAGAAGGAGAGGAGGGTGAGAAAATTAGATCCCCCCCTTAATGAAAGAGATTTAAAAGAGGGAGAGGGGAGGAAGGTGAGAGAAAGATTGAAGGGAGGGAGGAGGGGCGAGAAAGTGAGGGGGAGGGAAGGAAAGGTGTGTGAGGAAAAGTGGTGAGGAGCGTGCGCTAAGAGAGTATGAAGGACTCTGTGAAATAAGCAAGACCAGAGACTTTAGGTGGAAGGAGACTTAAGATATTTATTCAGATGTTTTAAGGAGAGAGGAGAGAGGGAGAGAGAGAGAGGAGAGAGAGAGAGAGAGAGAAGACGAGAGAGGAGAGAGAGAGAGAGACGAGAGAGAGAGTGAGAGAGAGAGAGAGGAGAGAGAGGAAGGAAGAAAGAGGAAGTTTGATATAGTTTTTGAACTCGGTAAAATCGTCAAATTTTATGGGTGGAAAGAGTACATGTATCTCCTCCATACAGGAGCTATGTAGATTATAGCGCTCCCGTGCTACAAGCGGTAAGTTAAAGCACGTTTGGGCCATTCTTGCTATTCACGCTACGCTAGTTCGCTTTGTTACTAATGTCCATTATGATAGACTTCTGCCCCTACCAGATGCGCGCGCATGCTGATACGTGACGTCACTTCCCTAAAAACACATGGCTTCTCCTATGGTGAATTCAAAATCCCACAGCCTAAAAAAAAAAAAAAAAAAAAAAAAAAATCTATTTTGCCGATCCGAAAAGAGTATATAATTCCAATGGAATTTGGTATTTAACAAAAAGCGATTTCAAAAACAAAATACAGTCAGTTCATGCCAACCATTAGCAGTAACGCGCATTCAACGGCATGTAGTATGACGTACACAACACATAGTGTTTCTAAGTTTGCGCGCCAATCTGCGATTTTGCAATCTCTAAACGAGTCGGGTTTTGAAACTAGGCATATCATGTACATGTCGGGAAACAGGAACGAAGCATCAATTCGAAGAGCTACAAACTGAGAATGTTCCCACTTTCCAAAAACGAAACATGAGCATGATGGCACTGTCAAATCTCACGAACACACTTGTGTCGCACCCACTTCAAGTCACACATGCCAAAACCATCCCGTGCCACTTGCACAATTACAAGGCCAGTAAACACAGAAAGTCGCGACCCCACACCTGTTTCATCCATTTCCGGAAACATTGAAACCACTTTCTCCGTGTCAAATCTTTCAAACACGACATGGAATTATCACGCACTCAAAATTTATTAACTGTAATTCTTCAACGTCGTAATTGTTAAATCTGGACAGTGGAGTAGTAGTCAGTAGTAGTAGTAGTAGTAGTAGTAGTAGTAGTAGAGTCGTAGTAGTAGTAGTAGTAGTAGTCAGTAGTAGTAGTAGTAGTAGTCGTAGTAGTAGTAGTAGTAGAGTAGTAGTAGTAATAATAATAATATAATAATAATAATAAAAAAAATGGCGCCCATCCACAGTTCGTAGTTAAATATTCATACACCAACCGCTTCACATATAAATTATAGCATACAAAATAGGTCGCTTCAGACATTTTTATTACAGGTTAAAAGTTATTAAATTTACTTACGTTATATATGTTTCTAGTGAATTCAAAATGTTTTCAGTTGGTATTGACATTTAATGCAAAAAATTAATATGAATTGTATTAATGATACGTAACATTGTCATTCTCTCATTCGGCTATTGACGGGGGAAAAAGAAAAGAAAAAAAAAAACAACAAAAAAAACACGAACCCACCATAGGGATTCCGCTAATGTTGAGTATGAATTTCGTGTTAAGAAAATAGCAAATAGTTGGAAAATAGAGTTCACTTTTTAGTTTAAAGAGCTTTAAATTAATGACATGGTTATGTGTTATTTTATTTTATTTATTTATTTATATTATTTATTTTATTTATTTTTACACTTTACTTTTTACACTTTACTTTTTACACTTACTTTTTACTTTTACTTTAACTTTAACTTTAACTTTAACTTTAACTTTAACTTTTTTTACACTTTACTTTTTACTTTACTTTAACTTTAACGTTAACTTTAACGTTAACGTTAACGTTAACGTTAACTTAACGTTAAATTTAACTTTAACTTTAACTTAAACTTTAACCTTCTTTTTTTTAGGTGTCCCAATCCCGGCTCGTCGCTGCCAAAAACGAATAGCACGACCGCCTGCGAACGAACGAAACCCTGAGAATGTGGGGATGTGCCCATCTGTAGCGGACACATCTCCTTGTCAAAGGCTAAGTCAGTCGGGAGATCGCAGTGAGGACGACACCCCCGATCGAGAACTCGGGTCGTCTGCCAATGATTTGACATGCGTACCACGTCCTCAGGCTTCCTGAAGATGTGTTTCTTTCTGTGTTTTCCCACTCTTGCTTTTACACTTTACTCCACTTTTACAACTCTTACAGCTCTTATTATACTCTTATTATACTGTTACACTCTTAGTATACTTCTTATTATTATGCTCTTATGATCTTATACTATCGGTGTGTCCCATCCCGGCTCGTCGCTGCCAAAAACAAAACAAAATAACGGAAGATAAAAAAAAACAAAAAAAAAACAAACAAAAAGACCTCGAAGAGCACGACCGCCACGCCTGCGAACGAAACGAAACCCTGAGAATGTGGGGATGTGCCCATCTGTAGCGGACACATGTCCTTGTCAAAAAAAAGGCCCTTTTCAAGGCTGTCGGGAGATAGTTCGCAGTGAGGACGACACCCCCGATCGAGAACTCGGTCGTCTGCCAATGATTTGACATGACGTACACGTCCTCAGGCTACCTGAAGATGTGTTCTTTCTGTGTTTTTCACTCTTGCTTTTACACTTTACTCCACTTCCCCACAACTCTTACAGCTCTTATTATACTCTTATTATACTGTTACAACTCTTAGTGTACTCTTATTATACTGTTACAACTCTTATTGCTCTTTGTGGTCTTGTGCTCTTTGTGGTCTTGTGCTCTTTGTGGTCTTTGTGCTCTTTGTGCTCTTTGTGGTCTTGTACTCTTGTACTCTCGGTGTGTCCCATCCCGGCTCGTCCCGTGCCAAAAAAAAACAAAAAACAAAAAAAAAAAAAAAACAAAAAAACACAACACAACAAAAAACCCGAAGAGCACGACCGCCTGCGAAGCGAAGACCGGCCCAGCGCGACCCGTGGGGATGTGCCGTCTGTAGCGGACAAATCTCTGGTCAAAGGCTAAGTCTCATAGATCGCAGTGAGGTGGCTGCTCTACTAAGTACGCCACCCCGACCGAGGAACTAAGTAGTCTGCGAATGATTTAACGCCTCCAATTCGCAGGGATGGATATCGACGTGACCCC
>NW_024536607.1:0-7004 GCF_016097555.1 Gigantopelta aegis | reverse complement strand
AGTCGAGGCCCCAAACAAACTAAAATTAAATATTATTAAATAGTTTAGCTTTATTTTCCATTACATTACTGATAAGCTGCATCATTTAAAAAGGGCACCTCCAGTATTGATAGAGTTAGCAGCGTTAAAAAGGACGCCTATAGCAAGGGTTGTAGAACGGGGCCGCAGAGGTCATGACACACCACCCACTTTCCCCTGTTATTCCGTTCAGAAGACTTGAAATGTCGTGTTTTAACACCTGAAATTCACAATTGTCTTGGGGAAGCATGTCCCCACAAAACAAATCCAGGTTTGGTCCCACAAATACATGTATTTTTATCCAAAGACATCTGCCCCACCCATTTTCAAATATACTCCGTGGGATCTGTGTGAATAGTACACTTTTCCTCCACCCCACCCCCACCCCCAACTACTTGTTATATATATATATTCGTCTCTCGCTTCATAACAGGACTCAAAGAGCATACAGTATGTATGAAAATCCATAAGGGTGTATACTACCAAATCAAATCCCATAGACAACAATAGTAACATATGTGGCTAAAACTCCTACCTGCAGCGTATCAATCGACATAAACGCCATGGATATAAATACTACCACCCCTACCCTGGTTCCGCACAAAATTCGAGTACTGGTTTTTTTTTACAGGTATCCCATACATGTTTCACGCACAAGGCTACTTGACACAGTACTAGATGAAATAAAATTGCGTGCATTTTTTACCCAGATGAAACTATTTCTGTTTACACCAATCACAGGACTTGTGGTGTTCACTTCTCTATCAAGCCGGAAGTTATTTGTTTTAGTACCACCATAAACCCCTTCTACAACGAATTTATCTTGCCGACGTGCAGGGGCGTAGGCTGGGGGTCGGGGGTTCGAACGAACCCCCCGCTGAAGTAAATGGTCCGCTTTCAGAGCTAAAACATACAGGTTTATACATATGGAGTTTCTGGTGGTGTAAAAACAAAATAGAAAAGGGTCCACTTTGTTCATATTCGATTAGTAAGCAATAATTATTAACAATTACAAATTAACGCCAAACTGTAAGGACTACTAACCCTCATTTACATAATGAAAACATGACTACGCGGAAAACGACAGTCACTTTTTGCACCCTTGTTTTGGCTTCGTACACAATAAATATAGCATATCTTACCGTAATTTCACTTGAAATCCATATTTCGTAAAAGGTACAATTTTTTAATCACAAGATTTTCTTCAAACACATGCAGGTGCATTAGTAATGTTCAAACAAAACATTTTCAGTAGCAGTTTAGCATTGGACTTTTTTCAGCATTCTTAAAACAGAAACGTCATCTATCCAGTTATGGTTATTGTAAGCAGATGCAAAGTGACGTCATTGGAATACTGACGTCATTAAAATTCAAAATTAGCTATATTATTACAACAGTCCGATGTTACAGATATTTGATAAGATATTTGACTCCGCCCACGCAGGGTATTAGGGTTTTGTTCAAGATTAAATAACCAATGAAATTCGAGTATTTTACATGTTGGCGATATATACATACATATATATTATACGTGTGTATATATATATATATTTATATACTAGTATATACATACATACATATATACATACATACATACATACATACATATATACATATATATATATACACACACACACACACACACACACACACACACAATACACGTACACATACATATACACATACATATACACGTACATATACACGTACATATACATATACATACACATATACAAATTATTGAGGTCAATGTCGCTTCGTCGTTTTTAAGTTTAATGATTACCAATGCTATTGATCGTATTTGAAAAATAAAAAATGTAGATTAAACAATTGTACCTATAAAAATAGATATAAAGTGCAATTACGATAAAATACCTAAAACTTATATGATGACACAATGTCATGTTGTTGAATGTAAGTTAAAGTTTAGTTTTTGTGTTTTTTCTTTTTTTGTTGTTGTTGTTTTTGTTGGGGGGGGGGGGGGGGGGTTGTGGGGAGGATTGATTTATCAGGTATATTTGCACAGCAGTATTATTAAATAATTATCAATTTAATAATTAAATAAAGACAATTTTTATTCATATTTCTTTCTAAAAGTCCATTGTCAAGTAAATGTTGTGGAAAAATTGCAACGGAACAAATATATCACGGCGCTATGTGTTTTCGATAGCATAAGCGAAATATATACTCTTCAAAAGATGAAACGCAAAACCACATTGTCGTAACATTTGGAGAATTGATATAATTATTGAATGGTGAGTCCGATAATTACCAAATGTTGCAGGATTGTTCACAATTCACTCTAGTCCATTGTGAGTAAGTGATAGGACACACCACCAAGGTCAAGGTCATCTGGAGTCAATACCGGGTGTGGCCTCCGCGTGTGTTGACAACTGCCTGGCACCGCCTGCCCATTGAAGCAACCAGAGTACGGATGACGTCCCGGGGGATGGTGGCCCACTCGGCCTGCAAGGCTGCTGCCAGCTCGGGCAGGGTCTGGGGCTGTGGTTGTCGCTGTCGGAGGCATCGGTCCAACTCGTCCCATACATGCTCAATTGGGTTCAAATCCGGTGATATCGATGGCCAAGGAAGGACATTAATGTTTTTTGTTCTGTAGGAAAGCCGTTGTGAGACGTGCTGTGTGAGGCCTGGCGTTGTCATGTTGGAACACTGCGTTGGCGTTGGCCATAACTGGAACGATGTGTGGCCGGAGGATCTGGTCAATGTAGCCCTGTGCATTCAGGTTGCCCTGCACGTGGACCAGGTCAGTTCTGCCAGTGTGTGAGATGGCTGCCCACACCATGACACTACCCCCGCCGAATCTGTCCACTTCCTGCACGCAGTTTGCCGCATAACGTTCACCACGACGCCTATACACGCGACATCTTCCATCATGACGTCGGAGCAGAAATCGGGACTCGTCACTGAACCACACCTGTCTCCATCGCAGTTGAGGCCATTGTCGATGAATCTGGCACCACTGCAGTCGGAGTCGACGGTGTTGTGGTGTTAAGATGACACCTCGAACTGGACGTCTGGCACGAATTCCTACCTCACGTAGGCGGTTCCGTACGGTCTGGTCGGATATCTTGCGCAAACCTGGTATTGCTGCGGCTGTGGAGGTGGCAGTAGTCAATCGTTCCCGAAGGTGGCGTACCCGGAGGTAGCGGTCCTGCCCGGGGGTAGTGACCCGTGGTCGACCGGATCTAGGGAGGTCACGTGTTGATCCATGTTGCTGGTAACGGTCCCACAGTCTGGAGATGGTGCTTGGGGACACATGGAATGCCCTGGCAACGGCCGTTTTGGATTCGCCTGCGTCTAGTCGGCCGATGGCATTGTTTCTCTGCGGTTCACTAAGACGTGGCATGTCCTGGATTGTCAACTGTCGGCCAGATACAGAGGCCAGGCAAGCGAACACCCTGCACTTTTATACTGTCGGTGTTCATGTTGCACGTGCAGACAACGCACGTGCAGTGGTGACATGGTTTGCACGTGGCTGCGTTTTTGCGAATATTCACATTTTGGAACTTTATTGTACAGTAGCTGCGTTTTATCGAATGTAACCGTGGGAATGTGTTTGGGACATGCAATGACCTTATATTCACAAAGCATGAACCGGTAGGAAACATAAAATCGGAGTTATAACCCATTTGTACCCTTTTGCGTTTCTTTTTTTGAAGAGTATATTAATAAAAAGTGAAGGATATTGTAAAACAAATTACGAAAGATGTATATAATAAATATATCATTCCATGGTGTGGTTTTGTTTTCTAATACGATTTTTATGTCAACTCGTGATGTGTGAAAGCCATATTTTCACGAATTGCAATTCGTAAAACTATGGTTTTCACACATTACTTGTTTACATAAAATTCTTATTCAAAAACCCCCATGACTTATCAAAAAGCAGCCCCAAAAATAACATTCAACGTGACGGTTTTTTAAAAACCCCCATTCAACGTGACGGTTGAGTAAATTAGTTCAACATTTCTTTTTCTTCTGAGTCTCTTCAACATTATTTTCAGAAAATAGTGTATGTAATGATCGAAGGCGTAGTTCGAGATCTATTACACCTGTCACTCAACAGCCGCAATAACTGTGGTCTAACTAGACGAATCTGGAGTGACGGATGAGGTAACTAGTTTGAACCACGCCCCCATGACGTCACCATGGTCGTGAAGAAGTTTTATAATTTAATTTTAGCGGGCACATTTCACCTTGCTTCGTAGTCCGAATAGGACATAGCAAAGTGTGGGTTTTTGCAATTTATTAGGCCCGCCTTGGACTACTTGCTTCGATTAGCTTATATAGGAAAAAATACTAATTGATTGAGATGACGACTTAGATGACATTACAGGGGCGGAAACACGGAGAGAGTGCTGCGTAACCCCTAGAAATTTGAAGTGCCCCGGATTTTGTTTTAATGTTTAGCAGGTGAATACAATACATTTAGTGAAGAACGTGATATGTTGCTCATCTTGATAATTCCCATGTAGATAAATATATGTTGGTGAACTTTTGTACTAGCTTGTGCATGGTTTTAAAGGCTAACCATACGTGAGGAGGGTACAAGAGCACACAGCGGGTATAAAAATCCATAAACCCATAAACGGGTTTATGGATTTTTATACCCTCTGTGTGATCTAGCGCATTTAAATTATAAATTACAGATTCATACCCCTGCCGTGCAAATTACATATTAAAATTACCTGTTTAAAAATTCAAAAATAAATGTTTTAACAGCTATGTCAGGGATAAATAAAAGGGCGTGTCTAGTCCACGAATGTAGTGCTATTGTATTCAGTTACACGACTCATTTGCGTCTTAGTTTCATAATCAAAGGCCGTGGTATGTAATGTTTTGTCTATGGGAAAGTGCGTATAAAAGCCTCCTTAACCCTACTGTTAATGGAAAAAAATGTATCGGGTTTCCTCTGAAGACTACCTACAGTATCCAATGTTTGAGATCCAACAGCCCATAAGTAATTAATTAGTGCTCTTTTTAGTTTCATAATTTTAATAACTTAACATGGTTAAACCTTGATTAGAGTCTTTCTTGTTACGTATCCTTTTAATTTTTATACAGTGTGTGGTTTGCTGAGACATAATGCGTCCAAATGTTTTGGATCCTACGAAAACCATATAGTTGATCTACAGTGTATAGATGGTTCACTGATCCACGTCATAAAAGAGACTTACTTCAACAGCAGTTCGAATGATACCTGCATACCAGATTACAACAAGTGTAGAGGACGGACGGTGGAAAACAACACATTATCGACTAAAAACTTCAAACTACAGACTGCCTGCAATGCGAAAACAATATGTAACGAAACTCTGGATCCGTCTTATTTCTCCTGTGTTGGTAGGAACTTAGTGAGAGTTGATTACGAATGTATTCCAGGTATGTATAAGATATGGTATACATTTATCATGAGCGAAACTTAACGATCAGAATAGTTTTATACGTAATAAATATTTCACCTTTTCATGTACATGTATTTAGCTATACTTTATAGGCCTATCGAACATCCATGCTCACAGCATGTCGTATTTTCTTCCATATATTTTTGTTTATGTCTGTAATCTAATATTAGATTGCAAATATCGAAATAATTATCATGAAAATATGAAGTTCGATCGAATAGGTTGTAAAATAGAAGATATTACAATTGTGACGGAACAGGCTCTTAATTTTGTTTTCGCCTGTGGCGATATTAATTGTTTTAGAGGGCCGTGTGCAGTTCCAATATGCACTTAAGCCCAGGTGGGCACTTTGTTACGTAATACCTCCGCGCGACCGTGGTCGAGCTGTGCCTAATACACACCCAGCCCAGGTGCGGAGGCCATGTGGCCAGTAGTTACGTAATACCTCCGCTAGTTCGGTACGATCGGTTTATTTCTGGCGGATTAGGCGTCAGCAAGTCTAGGCTTCTAAGAAAAATATGCCGGCTTGGTCGCTGTGGAAATATCACTTGATAGGGGGGAGGGGGGGGGGACGATGTGACTTTAAATATTTTAATACTGTATTATACCAATATTATTTAGACGGTGCTGCCGGTAATCTGACGCAGTAAACTGTAGGCTCACTGTTCTAATATATATAAGGCTTAACCAGTCATCCTAGAGGACCTAGGTAAACTGTAGGTTATTGTCTTTATTGTGATAGGTACCAATATTAAGTCTGTATTACAAGGTTATTGAATGAGTAGTTAAGGGTTAATTAAAAATTAACCAGTTAGGAATAGAGTTGTAATTCCTTTATTAATTAAGTTCCCTTGGAAGCGTTTCTCAATTATCACACGTTACTGAATGAGTAGTAAGGGTTAATTAAAAATTAACCAGTTAGGAATAGAGTTGTAATTCCTTTATTAATTAAGTTCCCCTGGAAGCGTTTCTCAATTATCACACGTGTGAGTGTTGTGTCACGGTGAAGTGATTAGCATATTGTGTAAACTAGACACCTAGAGATTAACTAATTAAGTGATCAGTTCTGGGTTGTTATTATTTGTTGTTGTTAATTAACTACTGCGGCAGTACATTTGTCAGCGTAGGTTAATACAGATTCCAAAGTGCATTGTGTTTTTGTTGTGTTTTCTAGTGAACTAAACGTGCTAGTTACAGAGAGATCTAATAGATATACAGTTGGGAGAGATATTTGGATAATCGTGTTTCATTTAGTTACGGGTATTATAGGATCCCCGTGACAACAATATACACATACTAGAACATTCATGTATTTCACACTGATTTAAACCCGTATTTATAGGAAGGAAATGTTATCTATATATTATGTTTTTCTCTTTACATTATGACTATTTTACAAACGGGGGACACAAATATTCAAAGAGTTATCAAAACGTACATACTCACACACATACATAATGATATGCAAACTATCAACAAAACCATTTTTTGTACTTGAAGTCTAGCGAAAGAGAAGAATCACGTTAGCACATATGCCTTTGTTTTTCTTTTATATGTGCT
>NW_024536606.1:0-7817 GCF_016097555.1 Gigantopelta aegis | reverse complement strand
AATTTTTTGGGACAACTGCTTTATTTCCCAACAAAACCTTTTAACCTTGTGAAAAAACTGTTCAGACTAACGAACGAATTATTACCTTTTTCATTTTTCGAGACAATAGCAATGAAGACAAATTCAGGGATCCTCGCACCAAAAAATTGTCATGAGGTCGAACACTTTGTTCATATTTAGTTTGGTAATGGCTTCAACATGTAAGGTGTTTGTCCTTTCGCTCGATAAATTAAGCTTTTTTTGACTTTCTTCTAGTGACTTGAGCTCAACATTATGTTGGAGATGAAGCTAATAGGTCTCCTCGAGAATTTTCTGTTTTTTGTTTTATTTCATAGATTAAAGCTTAACACTACGTCAACATTAGGAGGAGGATGATCTCTGAATCCTGTGGTGAAACTACGCCTCACTTCATGTGTCCTTCTTGCCCTTCTTCACTGATGACGGTGGAAGTAACAACTTCACTCCTATACTCTGGTTTCTCAAAAACCTGCCTCTTCATTGAGATATTTCAATATTCCATTTAGAACACATCTTCCAAAACTAAATAATAATAAATCACACAAGTAGGATTACTAGTACATTTATTTACCTTGTTTTGCAGGGAACATCTTTCTTTCGGAAGGAACTTTGAAATAATCGGCGAATACCTGCAGGAGAAAACAATTTATAGGGATAATATAGTTATACTTCCATTGATTGCTTTACTCAGTATCTATAATATTCTTAGTTACTATTTTTGTATGAACATTATATTAACACATGTTATATTCTATCTTTAAACATCCTACAAAAAATATTCACTTTTTCTTTGAATTTGATATCACGTGTGAACAGTTTAGATACTAATAATCCACACAGAAAATGGTAATGATAACAATATATATACCTTTTTTGTTTCATTTTTTTGTAAGTGCCTTGTTTATTATTCTATGTCCTAAATAAAAACTTTGGAAAATAGGAATAATGCACTCATATATTATTATTATAAACAGTGGCGGATCTACCTAATTTAACTGAAATAGTTATTAATCTTTACATATAATTCCACATCACACTATTGGTTGTATGTGACGTTTCCAAGAGTGATAAATGAAATTATACTCCATTCTGTAACTTGTTGATATATTTTTAAAAGTGATTCACTTGATAGTATTCTACAATGCGAAATTATTGGTAACCACAGTCCTTTTCGTTACTGATACTAAAGTTCAATACAGTACATGATACCTTTGTTGCAGTGTATAGATAGCTGAATTACACTGATGTGTTGAATGCTAAAAATAACTTATGCAATCAGATTGTCAACATTATATATTTACAAAGCAAATAAATGATGGTATTAAACCACAGTAATGGCAAGTGGCATAGTTAGACCCTATATGTGGCATTTGACAGTCCTGTTTTGCAAGTGACTCTTCGCTAAGCATGCATGTTTTTAAGTTTTAAGGGTTCTGTCATCTAGGGTTTAGGTTTAAATACATGAGGCACTATGTTATATACATACTTTGTCATAATTTTAAATGAATAATATTTTGTTAATGATTAACGATTATAGATAATTTGTACGATGAATAAACATAAGACAACTATTTGTAAACATGTACTAATACTCAAAACTAAATAATAGTAGGTAGGTACCTAAATAGATCTTAAAGGCTTTAAGTTATTTTTAAGGCAATATAGTAGAAAGCAATATTTTTAGACTGTCCCCCTACATTAAGCTTAGATATAATACATTATATTTGAAATTAATATTTGAATTTCACTACTTAAGTAAGAAATCTCACCAAACTTAGTTGCTTCTACTACTGGTAGTAGGTCACTAACTGGTATTTCTGACTTTTCAGACCTCATGAGATAATGCATAATAAAATAATACAATTAAGAACAAATTTGGAATGCTTTGTTAGGGGGTGACTACTGGCTTGTTCTATCCCACCAAGATGGGCTGGAGATCAATTTTTCTTGTTCTGCCCTTAGACAAATTACATTAATATATGAACATGATAATCCGTAATAAAACAAATAGGGAAGTGAAAAAATATAGTTCTCTGTTAAGTTATGACTGTCCAATTACTAGTCATATCTTCCTAAAATTAGTCCTCATAATCATCAATAAAGATTGGGGACACAAAAACTCTTGCATATAAAGATAGCACTTAGCACAAGTAGTTTTATATTATTTAACTATTGCGTCTGGGGAGACCTAGATAATCACGTATTTTCCTTAGCTTGTGATAAGGTATCAACGCTCCTTCCCTCATAAGCGGGAGCTCACTGTCTTCCACGATAACAGTTGAGGGCTGAGAAGTCCACCAGGTGTGTATTCCTTTAATGAGTTGTTAAGCTTTACTTTCTCCTGGATTTCATTTACAAACCACTCAAAACATCGTCAGAAAAAAATCTTAAGCTGTGCGAATGGCATCCCATTGGGGACTGCCATTAGCCAACTAACTCGAGTAGAGTGGGTTTAATCGGGGTAGATCTTTAAATATTCTGAAGTACCTGCCAAAAAAATAAAAATTTAAACACAGTAAGCTAGAATCATGCGGGACATCCAGTAATTTTTTTGTTTTCTTACATGTACAGCTATGCCACTTACGCTTGTATCGCTGATAATCTTAACAAAATGACATTCGATAGTACATGCAACAACAAAGAAACCTCTGTCCCTAATTTTCAATAATTGTTTAGGATACTTAATTAATGCATTATATAAATTTATATTAATGCACTTACCCATAGTATAGATTTCTTAACAAATCAGGGACTGTTAAAAACAACCAGCCAAAATTCAAATTTACAAATACGTGGTTATAATTTTAATGATAATAGTTGTGAATGAATAATGATTAGAGATAATTTGTACCGATGAACAAACAGTTGAGGTTTGAGGTTTGTAAGGAACAACTATTCTGTAAACTTTGTAGCTAATACTCAATACTCAATACTTCACAACTCAATAACAATAAAAAGGTGCCTACCGAAGTCTAATCAAGTGACTTTAATATGGTTTATTTGAAGGGAATATAGTAAGAAAGCAAATAGTTTTCAGACCTGTCCTCAGATATTCAACCTTAAGATAAGACATCATACTAAATTAATATTGAATTTCATTACTTAAGGGAAATCTCACCCAACTTTTCTCCTCTTCTACGATAGTAGTGTCACCTAACTTTTTGATTTGCTAATTTTCAGACTCCTATGAGATAATGTATAATAAAATAATACAATTGGACCAACTTTGGTATGCTTTGTTAGGGGGTGAGTTACTGGCTTGTTCCATGTACCAGGATGGGTGGAGATCAATTTCTTGGTTTTTCCTGAATAAAGTAATAAATATTTAACTGATATCTGATAAAAAGGAAGGAAAATTATGTTTCTTTTAAGTATAAATTTAATAGGAATTCTAAAATTATCCTAATTATCATGAAGAGTGGGAAAAAAAAATCTTGATATAAGAATCGCTTAGATTATCATAGAGCTATGACATCATTCCCTACATTAAATAAACCTTTTCAAATGAACAAAAAAAAATTATTTCAAGTTTTGACAATTTTACTAATACTATCTGTGGTTTATAACAAATGAAACATAATTAAGGTTCACCAATAACCTCCATTTTAAAGGGGACATGTGAAACCAGCATTCAGGTGTAATTCCTTTATAATAAAAATACAGTAATCAATTTTTGTAATGATTTTATATTATTAAAGAAACAGGATCGTTGAACTAGCGTTTTTCCTGGTTATCAGTTCTATTTAAAATATGTAAAACAATCAATAAACAAATTAGAAAAACCTGGTGATTTTTAAGAATGGTTTGAGCTGTTTATGACATTTTCAGAATAATGGGGGGCAATCCAACTTTTTTTAAAAGGGATTAATATAATATCTTTAAAAATAAATGTTGTAATTGTTACAGGACCCTAAAAGTATAACAATCACTACCAAAGGATTTGGTCCAAAAATATGTAAAGGCTACAGTGTCCCTTATAATGCTAGGTCATTAACAGATGATAAAAAGAACACCCAAACTGTTAATGTGTTGTAGTAATCTTGTTGGATGGAACCAGCATTCTTGGGCAATAGTACTTGGTCATAAGGAGCAATTTCAAAAAAGGTTTTATGCCTTATATCTTCAATGTAAATCTTGGTTTCTTAATTCAACTTTAAAGTAAAGAAACCTCAGGGAAAAATGGGGCCTTAGGCCTACTTCATTAGGTGCAATCTTACTCATCACCGTAAATGAACTAGTTGTCCTTAAATGAGAGGGTATTAATAACGAATTAAAAAACTTTGGACTTCAGTTTACTCTTTATTCAAAGCAAGTATGTAACACACGATGTGTTCAGATTTAGCAAAAAAATTAACCCAGTTCATTCTCCCAATTTACCATTGTTTTCAAGACAGTAAACGCTTCAACAATTGGATTAGCTTGTTAAATTTACGGGTTCTTTGAGGTGGGGGGGGAGCAAATAAATTAGGCAAGGTAAAAGAGCATATGAAGAAAAAATGAGGGAAGGAACCAAGGGATCAAAACACAAAGACACCATCCCAATCATAATAATTGAATCAGGGGGGTTTAGCATTGATGATGCAGGAAAAAAAAAAAGCTCCAATGGCAAGGATTTGAGTGTATTTAGTTTCAAGGCAATCAAGTGCACTTGTTCAAGATGTACAAACTGAGGCTTCAAGAAAATCCTAAAACATATTAATCTGATGGGAAAAAACTTCCTTAAAAACTTAGAGGTAAATGCCAATTATACAATAACAAACACCTGGTTGCCTTTGTGGGGGAAAAGGAACGTTAATTTTTTGAGAAGAGCTTTTTGTCAATTACTACCCAACTTTCTTCCTTTTTGAGGAATAATAAAACCCTTTCACTTAAATGGCAGAATCTAATAAAACTGCATTTCGAGAAGAGAAGGGTCATTGGCTTTTAAAACAAATGCACTAGCCCTCTAAAATAATAGCCACTTTTGTGAACGTAAAAGGAGTACTGGACATGGCAATAAAGCTGTTGGTAGATGATCGAACAGTTTTTAACTCTCAGAAAAAAATAAACCTTTTACTCCTTACCCGACGTGACTTTCCATAGGTGAAACCCACAGTTTTTGTGATCTATAGCCTTATAGCAATTCTCAACCAATTTGGATTGGGCAACTGTTAGTCACTACCGTCCTACCAAACCTGATTTGTGATTTCATTGGCCTTTCATTCTTTACAAATTCCATAAAATTAAACCATAATGAAGATACTTTATAGGAATCCTCTTTAAATCAGGGAAAAGAACAAAAAATACAGCAGGAGGTTCAACATGGGTTTCAAGGACACACGCACTATGTATTCCCTATACCACGGATCTAGAGGACAAACATTCCTATTCAGGCTGGAAGGTATGTGAAATACCAGCGTTTTGGTTTACGGACAATTGGTGATCAAAATTGATTGGCTGGTTTGTTACCTTCCATGATAATAGCAAGGAACTTTTCCCAACAAAGGCACCACAGGCAATACCTTTGTAAGATTCCAAGGAAAGTCACTTGCACTGTCGAAATGGCCAAAACATTAAAATTCCCCAAAACGATTGGTATTGTGGGAGGAACAATTCCATGGGCTGTCTATTTTTCTTGAATTGGATCAACTTTCAGAAATAAAGAATTTTGGGAACCAGGGACCTTGGAGCAACTTGTGAAGTGGGTATTCCATCTATAAGATAGAATGTAATAAAAGGTCTACAGTAAATTAAGGTTAAATAACTTAATAATGACTGTTGTGGAAATAAAGGGCCCTAAATTTTGTTTAAAGATGGAATAAGGAATTTTGAAAGTGATATCCAATCACTTTTCAATTTCTTTACTTTAATCCCCCAATTCAGTTGATAAGTAACATAAAAATATAATTTAAATAGCCAATCCTCCCAAATCAATAACAGTAATTCATTGTCTAGCTAAAATTTACTATTAGAAAATGAATCAATACTCAAACCATTTTTACAAATCGCATAATAGTTAATGTCGGTTTATTTTCCAAAAAGCAAAAATTAAATTTAAGAAATTAATCTCAAATAATAGCTCCTTTTCATGTTGAACAAGTATATGTAGAAATAATTTAATTTTAATTATGATCTATTACAGCCTTTTATTTTAAATGATTTGTAAACAAATTTTAGAGAGAATCAAACTTCCAATCAATTAACATAACCTGAAAAAAAATATTCAAAAATTTTAAACCTCAGGAACATGTAGATGTTGTTTATAATGGAAAAGTCTTTATTAATTATATGGAATTTGGTTGGCCAGTGGTGCTTTTTTCATATATATCTTAAAGAATGCAAGTGTATTTAAATTGTGCCATACCACAGTTCTAATTCAGCTTTCCCTTAGCATTTTGTATGTTGTTTCAAATTTGGAAATTTTAAACTGGCCTGTATTTTAATCCATTATTTTAAAGAAAGACCAGTTGAAACTAGACCTTAAATGACATGATGAACTCAACCAATATAAAAATACTTTAATTCCAGAAGAAAACAATTTGGCAAAATTAACAGACAATAATGTTAAGAATTTTAATTATCTAAGATTTATACATATAAACCTTTATAACAACTCAATTTTAAAATGCGTTGTATATAATTTTATTTAAACTTACCTGTTCTCCACAATGTGAACAGTACAATTAAAAATACAGAACATATCAACATTTTATGAAGGCAGCAAAATCAAAGCTTGCGTTGTTCTAAACCAAAGACAATAAAAAAAAAAAAGTGAAATTTACCTTTAATTAAACAATTTAACTGTATTTTATTTATAATGACATTGAAATCAGTGTACTTAAATATAAAGTAATAGTAAATTGTAATATTTAAATGTTAAGTGACAAATGCATATTATCCAATTTTAGTTTTTTAAATTATTCACACTAAGCCCACCTATGGTTGTTATAATTCGATATAGCAATTTGATAGTGCATGTAGGTACCAGTTATTAATTTAAACATTAAAAAACTTTTACACTTTATTCCAAAGAGTTTGTGTAAAATTTTTACATATATAAACACCCATACTTCATAACATTTAGTCCCAAAAAAAAAATTTAAAAAAACTGCCAATGTAAACATACATACTCAATGGCCGAATTTCCTTAAAATAAAACAACTTATACTTAATTCAAATTTATGTTGAATTTTCTTTTTATCTCATGTTGACTAATTACTTGAATTACATGCACAAGTTATGTAAGTGAAGCTCTTTTAAATGTTCAACAGAAGGTAAAAATCACAAATACTTTTGAAGAGGCTCAATTAATTATTACAATGTAAAGAACGCCACTTTATAAGAAAAAAGGCAATATCTGATTAAACTGTAACAGCAATCAGAGTGCTGTCTTCCCTTCCTTAATAAAATGAATGAAAATAAAAAGATAAATAATAAATGAATACTTTTTTAATTTTTTGGTTTTTAATTATGAAAAACTCAATTCCAAAAAGAATGTTGTTTCATACAATAGAGATTTAGAATATAAAATTTAAAAATATTGAAATTAAAATTAACATTTATTATACTTACTTTCTTTTTATTATAAAGGACATATTGATAAATAAAATCCCCACATAAAAAAAAAACAGACAAAACAATAAGTAAACGAGTAACAATATTAATTGACACAATTAAAATTTGCACATTATATCATACTTACTTTTATTATATTAAAGGACATATTCAGAAACTTAATACCCACCCCATAAAATCAGAAAAAACAAAGTAAACAAGAAAAAAAGATTGCATACAATTCAAATTTGCACATTATATTCAAC
>NW_024536605.1:0-8539 GCF_016097555.1 Gigantopelta aegis | reverse complement strand
GATAATATACATTTTTCAAAAAGTGTCCAGCTATGTGTTTTTATGACAACCAGGATCTGGTGTGCTCTGACATAAAGTGACAGCCTCACTGAAACTGTTGTTTCTACAGTGCAACCTAATATAATGTACACCTCATAAGGCATATATATATATTGTATACAGTTTTGTACAAATGCAATATTTCATATTAAACAACAAAATGTTTTAAAATAAAACTCCTGAAGATATTTACTGTCAGTTTGGTGTGTGTACTCAGGTATATATGTAGAGACAACAAAGATAGTCAGAGTACCTCTACTCCTTTAAAGTATTCCATTAAAACACATGCACTTGACTGACCCCTAGATTAGGAGACCTGAACAGGTACATCAAAGAAATATCAGTATTAAAAAATACACTGTCTGAGGAAGGAAACACCAACATGACTGTACCTGTATGAAGTAATAACTTAATGTTCTGGACATTAGTGTTGGGAGGAAATCCCGTATGCAGGGTGTGGCCGTCTTCAAGTTATCAGGTGTGGGAATTTCAAATCCATCAGCCATGCTGATTTTCATAATGAACCATCAAAACCATTGGGAGCCACCCATATTCCTGACTATATTTTATTTGTAGCCTACTGTAGTTGGAGCTTTTAATATTTGTGATATCTGGAATTATCACCCAGCTTTCACACATTTATTTTTGATTAATTACTTTAAAAAACTACTTTTAAATGACATGATTACCCGAACATCTATTTTATTGCATTATTTTCTAATTCAGATCAATACAATATGTATATTGGATGTATTTCTACAATCAGTAATCCAGCATTTTATTTAGCTAGTAACATTGGGTAATACAGCTTTAACAATAAAATAAATTACCAACTTACTCCAAGGCAGATAATCAAATCTGAAAAGAATTGGTTCTGAATCCAGTATAAACCTAAAATGGTCTTCATGAGAGCAAACTAAGTGATTATTAAGAAAAATATTTGATCTAGAGATCTAAAGGTATGTTTAACAAGATTATTGTTATGTATAACTAAGAACAGAAGGCACAATAGTGACAACAAATTTAATTATGTCTTTGGTGAAGTTTTTCTTTAAATTTATTAAAAATGTTGCATAAAACTACAAACTTGTCTAAAATATAACTTAGCACCCTATAAATATGTCAAAATGACAATAAAAATCAAATTCTTTACAAATTTGAGTTTTCAGAATTTCATACATGAAAAATTAACTATGTTAATGGAAACTAAAGACATTAACCCACTATTGACACATGATATTTTTAATATAAAAATAAATTGCTATTAAAATCTTAATTCAGGTTGCCTATATATAACACCATATTTAAGAGCAGTTGTATATGGTAAGTCAAATACCATGTAAAAAGAAATTATTGAAATATTTACAGTATGAATTATAGGCCAAAACCAACTTTTCCTCAGTGCTAACTTTGATTCAAACTCCATTCAGAGTCATGTACAGTGATTAGTGTCAAGGTCAAGGTCATTGTGAACTTGCGTGGTCCAGTGACAGCTAATTAATCAACCAGTATAGTTTAATTAAATAAAATCACAAAATCATAATATTTTTTATTATGCACAGAATATGTGCTATAGGGTGTATACTACCAAATCAAATCCCATAGACAACAATAGTAACATATGTGGCTAAAACTCCTACCTGCAACGTATCAATCGACATAAACGCCACGGATATAAATACTACCACCCCTCACCCTTAAAGTAAATCACAAAAAAGTGGGTGTCAAGCTGCTCATTTCTGAGATAACGGGTAGCGTCTATGACTACCCTAGTTCCGCACACAATTTGAGTACTTTTTTTTACAGGTACCCCATACATGTTCCAAGCACAAGGCTATTTGACACAGTGGTACTAGATGAAATAAAATTGCATACATTTTTAGCCCAGATGAAAGTAATTTTTTTTACAACCAACACACTCACATTTATAACCAATCACGGGACTTGTGGTGTTCACTTCTCTATCAAAAGTTCGGTGCACCTCGAACTTTGACCCAGCCGGAAGTTATTTGGTTTAGTACTACCTATACTGATAATATACATTTTTCAAAAAGTGTCCAGCTATGTGTTTTTATGACAACCAGGATCTGGTGTGCTCTGACATAAAGTGACAGCCTCACTGAAACTGTTGTTTCTACAGTGCAACCTAATATAATGTACACCTCATAAGGCATATATATTGTATACAGTTTTGTACAAATGCAATATGTCATATTAAACAACAAAATGTTTTAAAATAAAACTCCTGAAGATATTTACTGTCAGTTTGGTGTGTGTACTCAGGTATATATGTAGAGACAACAAAGATAGTCAGAGTACCTCTACTCCTTTAAAGTATTCCATTAAAACACATGCACTTGACTGACCCCTAGATTAGGAGACCTGAACAGGTACATCAAAGAAATATCAGTATTAAAAAAATACACTGTCTGAGGAAGGAAACACCAACATGACTGTACCTGTATGAAGTAATAACTTAATGTTCTGGACATTAGTGTTGGGAGGAAATCCCGTATGCAGGGTGTGGCCGTCTTCAAGTTATCAGGTGTGGGAATTTCAAATCCATCAGCCATGCTGATTTTCATAATGAACCATCAAAACCATTGGGAGCCACCCATATTCCTGACTATATTTTATTTGTAGCCTACTGTAGTTGGAGCTTTTAATATTTGTGATATCTGGAATTATCACCCAGCTTTCACACATTTATTTTTGATTAATTACTTTAAAAACTACTTTTAAATGACATGATTACCCGAACATCTATTTTATTGCATTATTTTCTAATTCAGATCAATACAATATGTATATTGGATGTATTTCTACAATCAGTAATCCAGCATTTTATTTAGCTAGTAACATTGGGTAATACAGCTTTAACAATAAAATAAATTACCAACTTACTCCAAGGCAGATAATCAAATCTGAAAAGAATTGGTTCTGAATCCAGTGTAAACCTAAAATGGTCTTCATGAGAGCAAACTAAGTGATTATTAAGAAAAATATTTGATCTAGAGATCTAAAGGTATGTTTAACAAGATTATTGTTATGTATAACTAAGAACAGAAGGCACAATAGTGACAACAAATTTAATTATGTCTTTGGTGAAGTTTTTCTTTAAATTTATTAAAAATGTTGCATAAAACTACAAACTTGTCTAAAATATAACTTAGCACCCTATAAATATGTCAAAATGACAATAAAAATCAAGTTCTTTACAAATTTGAGTTTTCAGAATTTCATACATGAAAAATTAACTATGTTAATGGAAACTAAAGACATTAACCCACTATTGACACATGATATTTTTAATATAAAAATAAATTGCTATTAAAATCTTAATTCAGGTTGCCTATATATAACACCATATTTAAGAGCAGTTGTATATGGTAAGTCAAATACCAAGTAAAAAGAAATTATTGAAATATTTACAGTATGAATTATAGGCCAAAACCAACTTTTCCTCAGTGCTAACTTTGATTCAAACTCCATTCAGAGTCATGTACAGTGATTAGTGTCAAGGTCAAGGTCATTGTGAACTTGCGTGGTCCAGTGACAGCTAATTAATCAACCAGTATAGTTTAATTAAATAAAATCACAAAATCATAATATTTTTTATTATGCACAGAATATGTGCTATAGGGTGTATACTACCAAATCAAAAAGTCCCATAGACTACAATAGTTTTTATGTGGCTAAAATCTCCTGTGCCTGCATAAAGTGACAATCGACATAAACGCCACGTTTATACAGTACTACCACCCCTACACCCTTAAAGTAAATCACAAAATACAGTGGGTGTCAAGCTGCAATATTTCTATTAAAACGGGTAGCGTTTATGACTAAAAGTTCCGAACACAATTTGAGTAGTTTTGTTGTACAGGTACCCCATGTAGTTCCAAGCACAAGGCTATTTGTCAGAGTACCTCTACTCCTTTAAAGTATTCCATTAAATTTTTATGCCCTTGACTGACCCCTAGATTAGGAGACCTGAACAGGTACATCAAACCAATATCAGTATTAAAAAAATCACACTGTCTGAGGAAGGAAACACCAACATGACTGTACCTGTATTAGTAATACCTTAATGTTCATTACAAGACATAGGTCTAGGAAATCCCGTACTGTTCTCTTGGCCGTCTTCAAGACTTAGGTCTGGGAGGTTCAAATCCATCAGCCATGCTGTTTATAATGAACCACAAAACAATTGGGAGCCACCTATATTCCTGACTATATTTTATTTGTAGCCTACTGTAGTGGAGCTTTTAATATTTGTGATATCTGTCAATAATGCCCAGCTTTCACACAGGTTATTTTTATATAATGTACTCTTTACAAAACTTACTTTTAAATGACATGATTACCCGAACATCTATTTTATTGCATTATTTTCTAATTCAGATCAATACTATATGTATATTGGATGTATTTCTACAATCAGTAATCCAGCATTTTATTTAGCTAGTAACATTGGGTAATACAGCTTTAACAATAAAATAATAATTACCAACTTACTCCAAGGCAGATAATCAAATCTGAAAAGAATTGGTTCTGAATCCAGTATAAACCTAAAATGGTCTTCATGAGAGCAAACTAAGTGATTATTAAGAAAAATTTTGATCTAGAGATCTAAAGGTATGTTTAACAAGATTATTGTTATGTATAAGACTAAGAACAGAAGGCACAATAGTGACAACAAATTTAATTATGTCTTTGGTGAAGTTTTTCTTTAAATTTATTAAAAATGTTGCATAAAACTACAAACTTGTCTAAAATATAACTTAGCACCCTATAAATATGTCAAAATGACAATAAAAATCAAATTCTTTACAAATTTGAGTTTTCAGAATTTCATACATGAAAAATTAACTATGTTAATGGAAACTAAAGACATTAACCCACTATTGACACATGATATTTTTAATATAAAAATAAATTGCTATTAAAAGACTTAATTCAGGTTGCCTATATATAACACCATATTTAAGAGCAGTTGTATATGGTAAGTCAAATACCATGTAAAAAGAAATTATTGAAATATTTACAGTATGAATTATAGGCCAAAACCAACTTTTCCTCAGTGCTAACTTTGATTCAAACTCCATTCAGAGTCATGTACAGTGATTAGTGTCAATCAAGGTCATTGTGAACTTGCGTGGTCCAGTGACAGCTAATTAATCAACCAGTATAGTTTAATTAAATAAAATCACAAAATCATAATATTTTTTCTTATGCACAGAATATGTGCTATAGGGTG
The DNA here is from genome assembly GCF_016097555.1 of Gigantopelta aegis. Lineage (NCBI taxonomy): Eukaryota > Metazoa > Mollusca > Gastropoda > Neomphalida > Peltospiridae > Gigantopelta > Gigantopelta aegis. Next base: position 3,243 of record NW_024536605.1, on the reverse strand, counting down.
TATACTACCAAATCAAATCCCATAGACAACAATAGTAACATATGTGGCTAAAACTCCTACCTGCAACGTATCAATCGACATAAACGCCACGGATATAAATACTACCACCCCTCACCCTTAAAGTAAATCACAAAAAAGTGGGTGTCAAGCTGCTCATTTCTGAGATAACGGGTAGCGTCTATGACTACCCTAGTTCCGCACACAATTTGAGTACTTTTTTTTACAGGTACCCCATACATGTTCCAAGCACAAGGCTATTTGACACAGTGGTACTAGATGAAATAAAATTGCATACATTTTTAGCCCAGATGAAAGTAATTTTTTTTCCAACCAACACACTCACATTTATAACCAATCACGGGACTTGTGGTGTTCACTTCTCTATCAAAAGTTCGGTGCACCTCGAACTTTGACCCAGCCGGAAGTTATTTGGTTTAGTACTACCTATACTGATAATATACATTTTTCAAAAAGTGTCCAGCTATGTCCTTTTTATGACAACCAGGATCTGGTGTGCTCTGACATAAAGTGACAGCCTCACTGAAACTGTTGTTTTTACAGTGCAACCTAATATAATGTACACCTCATAAGGCATATATCTATTGTATACAGTTTTGTACAAATGCAATATGTCATATTAAACAACAAAATGTTTTAAAATAAATACTCCTGAAGATATTTACTGTCAGTTTGGTGTGTACTCAGGTATATATTAGAGACAACAAAGATAGTCAGAGTACCTCTACTCCTTTAAAGTATTCCATTAAAACACATGCACTTGACTGACCCCTAGATTAGGAGACCTGAAAGGTACATCAAAGAAATATCAGTATTAAAAAAATACACTGTACTGAGGAAGGTCTACCAACATCCTCTGTACCTGTATGAAGTAATAACTTAATGTTCTGGACATTAGTGTTCTATAAGGAAATCCCGTATGCAGGGTGTAATGCCGTCTTCAAGTTATCAGGTGTGGGAATTTCAAATCCATCAGACATGCTGATTTATAATGAACCATCAAAACCATTGGGAGCCACCCATATTCCTGACTATATTTTATTTCTAGCCTACTGTAGTTGGACAAGCTTTATAATATTTGTGATATCTGGAATTATCACCCAGCTTTCACACATTTATTTTTATTAATTACTTTAAAAAACTACTTTTAAATGACATGATTACCCGAACTCTATTTTATTGCATTATTTTCTAATTCAGATCAATACAATATGTATATTGGATGTATTTCTACAATCAGTAATCCAGCATTTTATTTAGCTAGTACATTGGGTAATACAGCTTTAACAATAAAATAAATTACCAACTTGTCCAAGGCAGATAATCAAATCTGAAAAGAATTGGTTCTGAATCCAGTGTAAACCTAAAATGGTCTTCATGAGAGCAAACTAAGTGATTATAAAGAAAAATATTTGATCTAGAGATCTAAAGGTATGTTTAACAAGATTATTGTCTATAATGTCCTAAGAACAGAAGGCACAATAGTGACAACAAATTTAATTATGTCTTTGGTGAAGTTTTTACTTTAAATTTATTAATAATGTTGCATAAAACTACAAGACTTGTCTAAAATATAACTTAGCACCCTATAAATATGTCAAAATGACAATAAAAATCAAGTTCTTTACAAATTTGAGTTTTCAGAATTTCATACATGAAAAATTAACTATGTTAATGGAAACTAAAGACATTAACCCACTATTGACACATGATATTTTTAATATAAAAATAAATTCCTCTATTAAAATCTTAATTCAGGTTGCCTATATATAACACCATATTTAAGAGCAGTTGTATATGGTAAGTCAAATACCAAGTAAAAAGAAATTATTGAAATATTTACAGTATGAATTATAGGCCAAAACCAACTTTTCCTCAGTGCTAACTTTGATTCAAACTCCATGTCAGAGTCATGTACAGTGATTAGTGTCAAGGTCAAGGTCATTGTGAACTTGCGTGGTCCAGTGACAGCTAATTAATCAACCAGTATAGTTTAATAAAATAAAATCACAAAATCATAATATTTTTTATTATGCACAGAATATGTGCTATAGGGTGTATACTACCAAAAAATCCCATAGACAAGAATAGTATAATATATGTGGCTAAAACTCCTACCTGCAACGTACAATCGACATAAACGCCACGGATATAAATACTACCACCCCTCACCCTTAAAGTAAATCACAAAAAGACTGGGTGTCAAGCTGCTCATTTCTGAGATAACGGGTAGCGTCTATGACTACCCTAGTTCCGCACACAATTTGAGTACTTTTTTTTCAGGTTTACCATACATGTTCCAAGCACAAGGCTATTTGACACAGTGGTACTAGATGAAATAAAATTGCATACATTTTTAGCCCAGATGAAAGTAATTTTTTTTACAACCAACACACTCACATTTATAACCAATCACAGGACTTGTGGTGTTCACTTCTCTATCAAAAGTTCGGTGCACCTCGAACTTTGACCCAGCCGGAAGTTATTTGGTTTAGTACTACCTATAATGCCCTCATTACAAGACATAGGTCTATAAGGTCTATACTGTTCTCTTTACAAGACTTAGGTCTATAAGGTCCTCATTACAAGACTTAGGTCTATAATGTCCACTTTACAAGACATCTCTATAATGTCCTCTTTACAAGACTTAGATCTATAATGTCTTCATTACAAGACATAGGTCAATAATGCCCTCATTACAAGACAGGTCTATAAGGTATATAATGTTCTCTTTACAAGACTTAGGTCTATAAGGTCCTCATTACAAAACTTAGGACTATAAGGTCTATACGGTCCTCATTACAAGACTTAGGTCTATAAGGTCTATAATATCCTCTTTACAAGGCTGAGGTCTATAATGTCCTTTTTACAAGACGTAGGTCTATAATATCCTCTTTACAAGACGTAGGTCTATAATATCCTCTTTACAAGTCTTAGGTCTACATTGTCCTTTTTACAAGACTTAGTTCTGTATTGTCCTCTTTACAAGACTTAGGTCTATAAGGTCCTCTTTAAATGATTTAGGTCTATAAGGTCATATTTAGAAGACGTAGGTCTATAATGTCCTCTTTGCAAGACTTAGGTCTATAAGGTCCTGTTTACAAGACAGATCTATAATGTCCTCATTACAAGACTCAGGTCCCCATTACAAGACATATGTCTATAAGGTCCTTTTTACAAGACTTAGGTCTATAATGTCCTCTTTACAAGACTGAGGTCTATAAT
>NW_024536604.1:0-9010 GCF_016097555.1 Gigantopelta aegis | reverse complement strand
GAGCGCGTCGATTTTGTTTAATTTCCTACGGTATGACGTCGATTTTTGTAGGAATAACCTGTGGGTTATACAGAACCCCCGTGTTTAGGAAAATATTCAGGGTACCAAGGCAAAGGAGGGGGCACCATGGTCATTGAGGATGGACCAAGGCAGATTAGAAGCAGTTAAAAAACACCTAAATATACCTATATTTTCTGTGCAATCCATACTTTGAAAAAATATAATAATAATAATAATAATAATAAAGAGGAGGCATCGCCGCATCACTTCTGGAACTTTGGATGTTTTTAATTATTTCTGGTCTGATACTGTGAGAGCCCCCTATGGTCTGATACTGTGAGATTTCTCTATGGTCTGATACTGTGAGATTTCCCTGTGGTCTGATACTGTGAGAGTGCCCTATGGTCTGATACCGTGAGAGCCTCCTATGGTCTGATACCGTGAGAGCCCCCTATGGTCTGATACTGTGAGAGTTCTCTATGGTCTGATACTGTGAGATTTCCCTATGGTCTGATACTGTGACAGTTCTCTATGGTCTGATACTGTGAGAGTTCTCTATGGTCTGATACTGTGAGAGTCCCCTATGGTCTGATACTGTGAGAGTTCTCTACGGTCTGATACTGTGAGAGTTCTCTATGGTCTGATACTGTGAGAGTCCCCTATGGTCTGATACTGTGAGAGTTCTCTACGGTCTGATACTGTGAGAGTTCTCTATGGTCTGATACTGTGAGAGCCCCATATGGTATGATACTGTGAGAGCCCCCTATGGTCTGATACTGTGAGATTTCTCTGTGGTCTGATACTGTGAGAGTCCCCTTTGGTCTGATACTGTGAGAGTTCTCTATGGTCTGATACTGTGAGAGTTCTCTATGGTCTGATACTGTGAGAGTCCCCTATGGTCTGATACTGTGAGAGTTCTCTATGGTCTGATACTGTGAGGGTTCTCTATGGTCTGATACTGTGAGAGTCCCCTATGGTCTGATACTGTGAGAGTTCTCTATGGTCTGATACTGTGAGAGTTCCCTATGGTCTGATACTGTGAGAGTTCTCTATGGTCTGATACTGTGAGAGCCCCCTATGGTCTGATACTGTGAGAGCCTCCTATGGTCTGATACTGTGAGATTTCTCTATGGTCTGATACTGTGAGAGTTCTCTATGGTCTGATACTGTGAGAGTTCCTTATGGTCTGATACTGTGAGAGCCCCTTTGGTCTGATACTGTGAGAGTTCCCTATGGTCTGATACTGTGAGAGCCCCCTATGGTCTGATACTGTGAGAGCCCCCTATGGTCTGATACTGTGAGAGTTCTCTATGGTCTGATACTGTGAGAGTTCTCTATGGTCTGATACTGTGAGAGCCCTCTATGGTCTTATACTGTGAGAGCCCCCTATGGTCTGATACTGTGAGAGCCCCTTTGGTCTGATACTGTGAGAGTTCCCTATGGTCTGATACTGTGAGAGCCCCCTGTGGTCTGATACTGTGAGAGCCCTCTATGGTCTGATACTGTGAGAGTTCTCTATGGTCTGATACTGTGAGAGCCCCCTATGGTCTGATACTGTGAGAGTTCTCTATGGTCTGATACTGTGAGAGCCCCCTATGGCCTGCAGAGCACTCAGACTATCTGAGAAGATGACATATCTAACAGGGCCATCTTTATTTTTACTGTAGTTTAAAATCCACATCAAAGTATGGCCACTAATTCTGTAGTGTAAACGGATATATTGTCCGACAACGTAGCCCTAACGGTGATCGGTGTATTTTAAGATTTGATGACAAAAGCCACATCAGCTTTACCTGTAGTGGCGTCCTTGGAACCATCAGTATACACCTGGGTGTATTCCGGGTACAATTCCTCCCACTTTAAATAAAACAAAAACATTAAAAATTAAAGACGGGTACCTGGTAGCTGAATTTTGAATAATTCTTCTCGGACTTCAAACCTGACATCGAGAGTGGTGATGTGCCAAGGGAACTCAAACCTAAGGCTGGCGTTACTAATTGGCAGGCCAACAATCCCGAAGTCATTTATTAATATAAGAAACGATAGATACGTGTCTAGGTCTGATAGAGAACGACATTTTTGGCCTAATACACGGTAAACTATTGAAAGACTATTTACAATGTAATGTACCTTCTCCTGCACGATCTCTAGCGTCCACGGTGACGACTTTCAGAGCACAGCAACAAAGCGCAGAGCAAAGCGAAAATCAACAGAACTCTCATCTTCGGATTCGGTAGACTGTTTGTGGTGGCAGAACAATAGTCGACTAGTGATATCTATTGACTAGCGCACGTGTATATATATATATATATATATATATATATATATATATATATATATATATATATATATATATATATATATATATATACATACATACACACACACGTACACACACGCTGCGATATTTATTGAAAGCCTTTGAGAAAACCATTTCATTTGAGGTAGGGGAGATAGCAACATGTGTGTCCGAATTAAATTTCGGTTATCTACGTCAACGAATCACGAAAACAAGACGACCAATGAACGTTTGCACCCTGTGGATGGACACGTACCGGTACACTGGCTTAGCCAGAATTTTATATTGGAATGGGGGGGGGGGGGGGGGGGGGGGGGGGGACCACATTCAGCTACGCCACCATAACACCTAGGAATACTGATATTTGGTTAAGGTTACCTCATTTAATTTCAACTTATTTTCGTGCTTATATTCAATTAAGGTTCAAGCACGCTGTCTTGGACACACACCTCAGCTATATGTGCTGTCTGTCCAGGACAGTGGGTTAGTTGTTACTGGTTAGTGAGAAAGAAGAGGGTGTAGTGGCCTTACACCTACCCAAATGAGCCCTTAAGTACGCGCTCTGGTTGGAGCCGGTACCGGGCTGCGAACCCTGTACCTACCAGCCTGTAGTCTGATGGCTTTACCACGACACCACCGAGGCCGGTTAACGTTAACTCACATTTTCAAACTACGGTGCCGTATTTGTCCAACAATTAGTCAAAAACCCATTCTCAAATTTTCCCCCACCCACACCCCACACCCCGTTCCAACCAGTGCACCAACGCTGGCATATTAAATGCCGTGGTTGGTATGTGCTGTCCTGCCTGTGGGATGGTGCATATAAAAGATTCCGTGCTTCTAATGGGGGAAAATGTAGCGGGTTTGTTCTCTATGACTGTAAATATTACCAAATGTTTGACATCCAATAGCCGATGATTAATATACATACACGCTATTGAAACATGTTCTTTGTCATCAAATTTATTCACCTTCGTTATGACTGGTCCTTTATGAAATCGCATATTTCACCCCTAGTGCTGTTGTGAATTGTGATATTATCATTTTATGGGTTTTATTGAGTATACTCGTGTTTATTTATCGCCAAATTATTATACAATGTACTTTTAAAATATAACATTTGCATCAACTTGTTTTTTGTGTTGTTTTTAATACTTTGAAAAAATAATTGGTATACTTTCTTTTGATCGTCAGTTTAGTAATGTGGTTAAATATCAAAGTTACAGAACCTACACTAAGTACTGTTTTGGAAACAATTACATATTCAGTAGGGTTGTCGGGGTTTGTGTGTTTGTTTATTTATTAATTTTGTGTCTGTTTGTTTGTTTGTTTGTTGCTTTCTTTCCTGGTGTTTTTGTTTTGTTTGATTTTTGTGTTTTTTTAAGGGGCACCATATATATATATATATATATATATATATATATATATATATATATATATATATATATATATATATATATATATATATATATATATATACACATCAATAGATAGATAGATAGATAGATAGATAGATAGATAGATAGATATGTATTATGTAATATATATATATATATATATATATATATATATATATATATATATATATATATATATATATATATATATGTATGTATATATATTTATATATATATATATACGAGTATAAATATGTATGTACGTACGTACGTCTGTGTGTGCGTGTGCGTGTGTGTGTGTGTTAAAATGAAGGTTGATAGAAAGTGAAACGTTGACAACGAATGGATAGAGTGATCGAAAGAATACGTGACGGATAAATGAAGCGATGGACGGGTAAATGAAAATCTGTTAAATGAAGTTTCACTAAACGTTTCGCTAGTCTACGTTCTCTGGCGTTGGAGATTCACACCTGTCACAGACAACAAGTCGAACACAATTTACTTGAGCCACAACAACAATCAGCTGAACTAAACACACGGTTACAGAAAGCTGATTCTTATCACCATGTTTAATTCACAGTTCACAGCTAGAAATTAATTTCATAAATTTAAATGTGACACCTTGCCTCGTCATCTTATAATCTCACCGGTGCAAAAATGAAAGACTGATTGTACTTACATATCGCACAAATGTACTATGTGTGTGTCTGTGCGTGTGTGTGTGTGTGTGTGTGTGTGTGTGTATGTGTGTATGTGTGTGTCTGTATATATTTGTGTGTATGTGTGTGTGTGTCTGTGTGTGTGTGTCTGTCGTGTGTGTGTCTGTGTGCGTGTGTGTGTGTGTGTGTGTGTGTGTGTGTCTGGCTGTGTGGATTTATGTATATGTGTGTGTGTATGTCGTGTGTGTGTATGTGTGTGTGCGTGTATGTGTGTGTGTGTCGTGTGTGTGTGTGTGTGTTTCCGTCGTGTGTATGTGTGTGTGTGTGTGTGTGTATCTGTCGTGTGTGTGTATGTGTGTGTGTATGTGTGTGTGTCTGTCGTGTGTGTGTGTGTGTGTGCGTGTCGGGTGGGGACAAAATGAAACGATAACCGGTATACTCAGGGTGATAACGACATAAAAATGACAGGATCGTGCATTTTTCGATAGCATTGTGACACTGCATGCACATACTACTTGAGTAACTGAAGATTTTCCGATATAGTGCCAACTGAACAGCGTCCCCTAGTGGCCTACAACCTCCCCTCCCCCTTCACCCCCCGTCTTGGACACATCCACCGGGGAATCTCGCAGAATGTTCCCAAGACAGTTGTGCTCGAACCTTCAATGGATGTAAGCACTAGTCAAATGGTTGATTGATTGATTGATTGATTGATAATGTATTTTCTTTCTTGTGACACACTCCTTCCTTCAAACTGATTGACGGTGCTGCTAATAATAGATACTAAGCGTATCGTGATACAGGAAAGCAATATCGCGATATATCGATACTAGCATTCTCAATAATATCCATTGTATTGTATCACCAGAAAAAACGTTTAATTCGAAAAAAAAATTATATACATAGCCTGAGTCTTTCATCAAACAGTTTCTGTTATCGAACAAAGTTAAAATGTGTTTTGTTTAACGACACCACTAGAGCACATTGATTTATTAATCATCGGCTATTGGATGTCAACAATTTGATGTTTGCAGTCTTAGAGGACAAACCCGCTAAATTTCCCCCATTAGTAGCAAGGGATCTTTTATATGCACTATCCCACAGACAGGACAGCACATACCAACCACGGCATTTAATATGCTAGGACGGAGGGTGTGGGGGGGGAGACAAATTAGAGAATGGGTTTTTCACTAATTGTTGGACAAATACGGCACTGTAGTTTGAAAATGTTGTGAGGTAACGTTAACCGGCCTCGGTGGTGTCGTGGTTAAGCCATCAGACTACAGGCTGGTAGGTACTGGGTTCGCAGCCCGGTACCGGCTCCAGCCAGAGTGAACTCTTAAGGACTCAATGGGTAGGTGTATTGCCACTACACCCTGTTCTCTCTCACTAACAACTAACCTACTATCCTGGACAGACAGCCCAGATAGCTGAGGTGTGTGCCCAGGACAGCGTACTTGAGCCTTAATTGGATATAAGCACGAAAATAAGTTGAAATGAAATGATGTAACGTTAGCCATTTACCAGTATTCTTAGATGGTATAGTGGCGTAGAAGGATGTGAGTTGCCCCTACCCCAACCCCTCCCCCATCCCTCCAATATAAAAGTCTGGCTAAGCCAGTGTACCGGTACGTGTCCATCCACAGGGTGCAAACGTTCATTGGTCGTCTTGTTTTCGTGATTTGTTGACGTAGATAACCGAAATTTAATTCGAACACACATGTTGCTATCTCCCCATCTCAAATGAAATGGTTTTCTCAGTGGCTTTCAATAAATTTCGCAGCGTGTGTGTATGTGTGTGCGTGTGTGTATTTGTATATATATACACGTGCGATAGCCAACATATATCACTAGTCGACTATTGTTCTATCACCACAGACAGTATACCGAATCCGAAGATGAGAGTTCTGTTGATTTTCGCTTTGCTCTGCGCTTTGTTGCTGTGCTCTGAAAGTCGTCACCGTGGACGTGGGAGATGGTGCAGGAGAAGGTAAGTTACATTGTAAATAGTCTTTCAATAGTTTACCGTGTATTAGGCGAAAACAAAAGTCGTTCTCTGCTCAGACCTAGATACATATCTATCGTTTCTTATATTAATAAATGTTCTAATGGCTTCGGGATTGTTGACCTGCCAATTAGTAACGCCAGCTTTAGGTTTGAGTTCCCTTGGCAGATCACCACTCCCGATGTCAGGTTTAAATTCCGGGAACAATTATCCAAAATTCTGCTACTTATTTTTTTTTTATTTTTTTATTATGTATTTAAAGTAATGGTTGGGGAATTGTACCCGGAATACACCCGGGTGTATCCTGACGGGTCCAAGGTTTGGCCTTAGTGACGCAGAAAACAAAACTAGGAACTGGAACGCTTTCTGCCCAGTTAAGCTGTACCCTAACTGGTAGCTCGAGTCAACTCTAGCCCTCCCATTATTGATATGTTGTAGGAGAGAGCTAGAGAGGACTGTGTGTAATACTTCGGCAATCGTCGACGACCAAATTAGTTATAATCCATGTAACAATGCGTAATGATAGTAATGCTAGTATGATTAAATGTTCTTATCCAGATTCGGACATTTTCATTTAAAGGGAGAGTAAACTCAAACAAGAGCCTTATGTGTTGGAAAGATGCATACCCGGACCACCAACACATACTGACACTTTAACAAATGAAAAACGCGTAATTTTAGAGTTAATAAAATAAAAACATGATTATTCCTGCTAACTGGGGGCAGCCATTTCGTTACGTTTTTGTGACGTCCGGTGGAATAGCTTGGGACGATGTGACGTCAGCTCCATCAAACTCCTCTATGCACAGTGTAAACAAACGCTCTAATTTACGACAAGGCGCTTCGAAGCAACCTGACTTGTAAAACAACATAAATGACTTGATAGTATAATAAACTATTTAACTAAATATATTTCTAATCGCATCAATAGAACGAAATGGAGTTACAGTATTTTTCTCTTTCAAAAAATCCAAAGAAAAAATGCATATTATTAGGCCTATTGGTAGGTTACGTTCGAGCAAAAACGACCACTCGCGATATCCAAGTGATAATTTTCTTTTCTTTGGGACTACGTAATTGGTCAGTTTTGTGATTTTAGATGGGAAAGTCTACTTAATCAAGGGTTTTACAGAATTACTTACAGTAATAAAGCAGGACGGCTGATAATGTTCATTACGATTGGAGGGGTATCAGCGCGGTATCACACAATACCCTGTGATCTTAATAAAAGAGACACGGTTTTTTATTGTGTCTAGACACAGTGTCTGGGGACCGTCTAAATATACACCTGCCAATCAGGAACCACAGGTACAGGCCACGGAAAGAAAAGACCAATTAACCAAGAAAACGCTCCAATTATTATTTCAGTACGTGGGTTAATTTATGTACAAAACATAATACAGTTATTTCAACACTTTGACAATGGTGGTTTATTTTGTATTGAAAAATAATATATACTTGGTGCTGGCTTACTGGGATGGATATTATTACAGAACATTGCGATGCATCCGCAAAAATCTGGTATTTTTTGTTTCTTCAGTTCGAGGACTAATTCCTGAAGTGACACGTTAGGTATTACGTAACCACCAGCTCGCCAGAGGGCGTACTCACTGGAATAGTACAAAATAGCTGCGCCCGTTATATATAATAGCAGTCACATTTAACCGTTTTATTAATTAACTATACGATTATACTTGTTGATATTAAGCAATAATGTGCATTATATATATCGTTGAATATGCATACCAGGCCAAATGCCTTAATTGTCCCTTCGTTTAATTCGGGCACAAACCAGCCTATATAAAAAATGGGAGCCCGTACGCCTATGTATAGAGTTGTATTGATGTTCAAACTACGTCCACTTGTCAAGGACCGTTTCCAAAAACAACAACGTGTTGTGGGTCCCCTCTGTTAAAAATCCTGGATCCGCGCCTGTTGAATGACTACTGAGGTTCGTGAATATACCGATAAAATTTTATTACATGCCAAAAGCGATCTGGGATCAATAGTAATTACGCTGACAGGTTGCGTTTTAATACGGCTAATATTGGAGGGGGTTGTAAACACTGACACTGGTTGTAGATAACAATGTATCGCTTAGTTCCACAAGCGTATGAGGCACATGGTCGAATTACCTGAAAAAGAAGTTTGTTTTGTTTAACGACACCACTAGAACACATTGGTTAATTAATCATCGCCTATCGCATTGCCAACATTTGGTAATTCTGACACGTAATCATCAGAGGAAACCCGCTACATTTTTCCTAATGCAGCAAGGGATCTTTTATATGCACCGTCCCACAGACAGGATAGCACATACCAATGCCTTTGATATTGATATTAAAAACAAAATGTTCACTGTCTTGATTGGATTATGACGATAACTCTGATTTCCCATCATCCGACGACTAATTAACATAAATTAGCATATTTAACCTCTGCCACTAATGATGTAAATAGATGTTTTAATATGATGTTCAGGGAGTCTTCACCTGTAGGGCCTCCACGAGTCCACAATATTCGACTCGAGTACTCGAGGATCAAACTCGACCCGGACCCGAATACCCGACAATTACAATAGATGATAATGAGACTATGGAAGTAAAATATCATTATTATGCATCTTAAAATGACATACCCCAGTTTTTAA
>NW_024536603.1:0-7609 GCF_016097555.1 Gigantopelta aegis | reverse complement strand
TTGGGTTCACTGAGACGTGGCATGTCCTAGATTGTCAACGTCGGCCATATACAGAGGCCAGGAAGCGAACACCCGCACTTTTATACTGCGGTGGTTCATTTGGCACATGCAGACAAAGGCACGTGCAGTGGTGACATGGTTGCACGTGGCTGCGGTTTTTGGCGAATATTCACATTTGGGAACTTTATTGTACAGTAGCTGCGTTTATCGAATGTAACCGTGGGAATGGTTTGCGGACATTGCAATGACCTTATTATTCACAAAGCATGAACCGGTAGGGAAACATAAAATCGGGAGTTATAACCCATTGTACCCTTTTGCGTTTCCTTTTTGAAGGAGTTAATTTCATTAGGCAGTTTGACTTAGAACCATCTTACTTAAAGGAAAGGAAGAATTTTTAATGGTCCAAGTAACCTTCTTCTTGATTTTTGATAGTGGCCTTTAATATTGTGGGGAAGGAGATCGGTTATCATCAAAGCTTTTATCAGTGGATTTGTAAAGCTGAAAGACCAGCTGAAAGACATCATCTATGTTATAGCAAAGTGGATGACGTCAAATGAAGGTTGCATGGAATGAAAGTCTTAAGTAATCGTTCCAGTATTTTGATAGTTCGTTTTTATAATTGTGTGTTTTGGTTGAAAGTTCATTGTATTGGTGAACTAATGTTTTTACATTTGTTTTTTTTAGTTGGACGGGGCAGTCAAGAGATGGAAAGGGTTTGCATCGGGCGGGTGGACAGGGAAGGCTTGGGTACGACCTTTGACGATTTCATCAACATCCTTCGACAGATGAAGTTCGATGTACCAGTTATTGAATAAAGTTTGTCACATAAATGTGACAGCAACTTTTTTCCTCATGCATTCAGTTCGAAATTGTTCCAGCCGGGAAAGAAAATAGTTGTCCGTCCGTCCGTTTTAACCGTAATTGCGAGGGATAGAAGATAGTTACCCGCCGTGCTGGTGGAAGCTAAACATGTAGCTGTCAAACATAGATTTTTACGTTAATAGGTAGACTTAGGGCATGGTATGTATCTTTTCCTCAACAATTACTCTCTTTTCTTTTGTCTTCAGGTTGATGCCACAATGACGAGATGGAAGACATTTATCATAATCGGGTGGTGACAGCTGAAGGGTACTGTGGACATCAATTTCTGTCATTAGCCGTTGACTTTGGACCATCTGTACTTGCATGGAATGAAGCATTTTAGTGGGTTAAATTACCTCCCCTTCTGATTTTTCATAGTTTGGTTTAAAAATTGTTTGGTGAAGAATTGGAATATAATTGAAAGATATTTATCAGTGGATGATTAACAGCTGAAAGACAGAGTACAAGACATTACATTTCTATCATTACGAAGGGGAATGACGTCAAATGAAGTTCATGCAATGAAATGTCTAAGTAATGTTTTTCCTCAACATCTGAAGTTCGTTTTATAATTGGTGGTTTTACTGCAAAAACGTATATATACTCAACAACGAAAGTTAGCAAAATTCTTTTATGCCGTCTAAATTGCATGGTGAATCAACTTAAAAGAAAAAACCAGGTCCTCCTGTTGTGTTAAGGCAAAGGTTGATGAAAAAAAAGAAAAAGAAAAAAAGTTTGTTTTTATTTAACCCCGCCACCTAGAGACATTGATTGTGGGTTTTTTATCTTGTAATCGGTACTGGACGTCCAAAAAATATGGTCATTTGACACTGTTTTTTCAGAGGAAACCCGCTGTCGCACATAGGTACCTCATTTACGACAGGCAGCAAGGGATCTTTTATTTGCGCTTCCCACAGGGCAGGATAGCACAACCATGGCCTTTGTTGGAACCAGTCATTGGATCACGGGCGGTGCAAGTGGTTACGCCTACCCACTGAGCCTTGCGGGGCACTCACTCAGGGTTTGGAGTCGCTATCTGGATTAAAAAAATCCCATGTCGGACTGGCATCCGAAACCCAGTACCTACCAGCCACAAAGGTTGACCGAGTTTTATGTTGGTTTGGTTAATGGTAAACATTTCAGATGTGAGGACCAATTCATAAAACTAGGTTATTTATAAAGGGTACCATTTATTTTAACATTAGCTAAACTTCTTTGTTGAGTTATTGTTGTATTGTTGAGGAATGTTTTTCTCAAAATGTTTTTTTTTTTTTAGTTGACGTGTGGAATCAAGAGATGGAAGTACTTATCTCGGGCTTGGGACAGCCGAAGGCAGGTTCCGGAGTTGGAAGATTTCATCAACATCCTTGGAAGAATGAGTAAGTGTACTGAATGAGGTTTGCCTTTGACAAACCATTCCCCCCACCCCATCCCCCCATTCCCCCCCCCTCCCCCCATGCATCAGTTCGAACGGTTCCGCCGGGAAAAGATAAGTACGGGCCTCCGTCCGTCCGTCCGTCGTGCCCGTCCGGCGTTTTACAGTATTCTTGATGGTTGTTTTTATAATTTTGTTCTTTTGATTGAAAAAGTTTACTCTTCAAAAGAAGAAACGCAAAAACCCATGTGTCGAACATTTGGAGAATTGATTTAATTATTGAATGGTGAGTCCGATAATTACCAAATGTTGCAGGATTGTTCACAATTCACTCTAGTCCATTGTGAGTAAGTGATAGGACACACCACCAAGGTCAAGGTCATCTGGAGTCAATACCGGGTGTGGCCTCCGCGTGTGTTGACAACTGCCTGGCACCGCCTGCCCATTGAAGCAACCAGAGTACGGATGACCGTCCCGGGGGATGGTGGCCCACTCGGCCTGCAAGGCTGCTGCCAGCTCGGGCAGGGTCTGGGGCTGTGGTTGTCGCTGTCGGAGGCGTCGGTCCAACTCGTCCCATAGATGCTCAATTGGGTTCAAATCCGGTGATATCGATGGCCAAGGAAGGACATTAATGTTGTTGTTCTGTAGGAAAGCCGTTGTGAGACGTGCTGTGTGAGGCTGGCGTTGTCATGTTGGAACACTGCGTTGGCGTTGGCCATAACTGGAACGATGTGTGGCCGGAGGATCTGGTCAATGTAGCCCTGTGCATTCAGGTTGCCCTGCACGTGGACCAGGTCAGTTCTGCCAGTGTGTGAGATGGCTGCCCACACCATGACACTACCCCCGCCGAATCTGTCCACTTCCTGCACGCAGTTTGCCGCATAACGTTCACCACGACGCCTATACACGCGACATCTTCCATCATGACGTCGGAGCAGAAATCGGGACTCGTCACTGAACCACACCTGTCTCCATCGCAGTTGAGGCCATTGTCGATGAATCTGGCACCACTGCAGTCGGAGTCGACGGTGTTGTGGTGTTAAGATGACACCTCGAACTGGACGTCTGGCACGAATTCCTACCTCAGTAGGCGGTTCCGTACGGTCTGGTCGGATATCCTGCGCAAAACCTGGTATTGCTGCGGCTGTGGAGGGTGGCAGTAGTCAATCGTTCCCGAAGGTGGCGTACCCGGATGTAGCGGTCCTGCCCGGGGGTAGTGACCCGTGGTCGACCGGATCTAGGGAGGTCACGTGTTGATCCATGTTGCTGGTAACGGTCCCACAGTCTGGAGATGGTGCTTGGGGACACATGGAATGCCCTGGCAACGGCCGTTCTGGATTCGCCTGCGTCTAGTCGGCCGATGGCATTGTTTCTCTGCGGTTCACTGAGACGTGGCATGTCCTGGATTGTCAACTGTCGGCCAGATACAGGAGGCCAGGCAAGCGAACACCCTGCACTTGTATACTGTCGGTGTTCATGTTGCACGTGCAGACAACGCACGTGCAGTGGTGACATGGTTTGCACGTGGCTGCGTTTTGCGAATATTCACATTTTGGAACTTTATTGTACAGTAGCTGCGTTTTAGCGAATGTAACCCGTGGGGAATGTGTTTGGGACATGCAATGACCTTAATTCACAAAGGCATGGACCGGGTAGGAAACATTAAAATAGGTAGATAACCCATTTGTCCCCTTTTGCGTGTCTTTTTTTGAAGAGGATATTCATTGCAGTTTGACTTAAGAACATCTTAATAAAGCAATGAAGCATTTAAGGTCAGTAACCTTCCGTCTTGATTTTGATAGCTGGCCTTTTAATATTGGGTGGTGAAGAGAATCGGTTATCATTCAAAGCTATTATCGTGGATTTTGTAAAGCTGAAGACACAGCTGAAAGACATACATCTTGTTTTAGCAAAGATGACGAGTCAAATGAAGTTGCATGGAATGAAAGTCTTAAGTAATCGTTTCTCAGTATCTTGATAGTTCGTTTTATAATTGTGTGTTTTGCTTGAAGTTTCTTTTTTGGTGACTAATGTTTTCTACCTTTTTTTTTTTTAGTTAGTGTGCAGTCAAGAGATGGAAGGTTTGGCATCGGGCTGGTGACAGCTGAAGGCTTGGTTACGACAGTTGGACGATTTCATCAACTCCTTGCGACGATGAAGTCGATGTACGTTATTGAATAAAGTTTGTCAATAAATGTGACAGAACTTTTTCCTATGCATTCGTTCGAATTGTTCCGCCGGGAAAATAATATTGTCCGTCCGTCCGTTTTACCGTAATGCGAGAGTAGAAGAAGTTACGCCGTGTGGGAAGCTAAAATGTAGCTGTCAAACTAGATTTTTCGTTAATAGGTAGATTATGGCTGTGTATGTATCTTTCTCAACAAATTTACCTCTTTTTTTCTGTTCTTCATTGATGCACAATGACGAGTGGAAGACATTATCTCATCGGGCTGTGACGCTGAAGGGTAGCTGTGGACATCAATTTTTCATTAGCAGTTGCTTTGATCTGTACTTGCAGGAATGAAGATTTTATGGTAAATTACCTCCCCTTTGATTTTCAAGTTTGGTTTAAATTGTTTTGGTGAAGAATTGAAATTATAATTGAAAGATATTTATCAGTGGATTGTTAACAGCTGAAGACAGAGCTACCGACTACATTTCTATCATTACGAAAGGGGACTGACGTCAAAGAAGTTGCATGCAATGAAATGTTAAGTAATCGTTTTCAACATCCTTTGATAGTTCGTTTTATAATTGTGTTTTACTGCAAACATTATCTCAAACAACGAAAGTTTAGCAAATATCTTTTAGACGCTAAATTTGCCATGGTTGAATCAATTAAAAAAAACCAGGTCCTCTGTTGTGTTAAGTCAAAGTTGATGAAAAAAGAAAAAGAAAAAAAGTTTGTTTTATTTAACAACCCCCTAGAGCATTGATTGGGGTTTTTTTTTGTCATCGGCTACTGGAGTCAAACATATGGTCAATTCTGACACTGTTTTCAGAGGAAAACCCGCTGTCGCCACATAGGCTACTCATTTACGACACCAAGGGATCTTTATTTGCGCTTCCCACAGGCAGGATAGCACAAACCAGGCCTTTGTTGAACCAGTTGGATCACTGGTCTTGCAAGTGGGTTTACGCCTACCCACGAGCCTTGCGGGGCACTCACTAGGGTTTGGAGTCGCTATCTGGATTAAAAATCCCTGCCTCAGGCATCCGAACCCAGTACCTACCACCACAAGGTTGACGAGTTTTATGTGTTTGTAAATGGTAAACATTTCAGAGGGAGTACCAATTCATAAAACTAGGTTCATTTAAAAGGTATGCCATTATTTAACATTAGCTAAACTTTCTTTGTTGGTATGTTGTTATTGTTGAGAATGTTTTACAAAATGGTTTTTTTTTTTTTTAGTTGACGTGGGAATCAAGAGATGAAATACTTATCATCGGGCTGGTGAAAACCGAAGGCATGGTTACGAGGTTGGAAATTTCATCAACACCTTGCGAAGATGAAAAGTGATTGATAGAGTTTGTCACTTGACAACCATTCCCCCCCCCATTCCCCCCCATTCCCCCCCCCCCCATGCATTCAGTTCGAAACTGTTCCGCCGGAAAAGATAAGTACTTGGGCCTCCGTCCGTCCGTCCGTCCGTCCGCCCGTCCGTGTTTTACAGTATTCGATGGTTGTTTTATAATTTTGTTCTTTTGCTTGAAAATTCATTGTTATGTTTGATGCTGTTTTATAATTGTGTTTTTGCTTCAAAATTCCATTGTTTTGTTTGTAGTTTTGGTTTAAAATGTTTTGGTGAAGAATTGAAGATAAGAAAGATTTATCAGTGGAGTGATTGACAGCTGAAGACAGAGCTACAGATCTAAATTTCTATCGTTACGAAGGATGACTGACGTCAAATGATAGTGCATGAAATGAATGGTAAAGACTCGTTTTACTATTCTGATAGTTCGTTTTCTAATTGAGTTTGTACTGCAAAGTTTAGGTATTGTGAGGAATGTTTTGTACGTGCTGTCAGTAAATGATACTCTTCAAAAAGAAGACACGCAAAACCACATTGTCGTAAACATTGGAGAATGATTTAATTATTGAATGGTGAGTCCGATAAGTACCAAAATGTGCGGATTTTCACAATTCATTAGTCCATTGTGAGTAAGTGATAGACACACACCCAGGCAAGGATATGGAGTTCAATACCCGGGTTGGCCGCGGTGTTGAAAAAATGCCTAGGCACCGCTTGCCATTGAAGCAACCAGAGTACGGATGAAGTCCAGGGGTATGGTGGCCACTCGGCTGCAAGGCTGCTGCCGGGCTCGGGCGGGCTCTGGGGCTGTTGGTTGTCGCTTGTCGGAGGCGTCGGTCCAAATCGCTCGCCAAGTGGCTCAATTTTGGAGTCAAATCCGGTGATATCGATGCCACCAAGGAAAGACATTAATGTTTGTTGTTCTGTAGGGAAAAGCGTTTGGGAGACGTGCTGTGTGAGGCCCTGGCGTTTGTCATGTTGCGAACACTGCGTTGGCGTTGGCCCATAAACTGGAACGATGTGTGGCCGGAAGCAAGATCTGGTCAATGTAGCCTGTGCATTCAGGTGCCCTGCACGTGGACAAGGTCACGTTCTGCCAGTGTTGTGAGATGGCTGCCCACACCATTGACACTACCCCGCCGAATTGTGTCCACTTCCTGCCACGCAGTTTGCCGCATACGTTCACCACTGACGCCTATACACGCGACATCTTCCATCATGACGTCCGGAGCAGAAATCGGGACTCGTCACTGAACACACCTGTCCTCCATCGCCGTTGAGGCCATTGTTCCGATGAATCTGGCACACCTGCAGTCGGAGTCGACGGTGTTTGTGGTGTTAAGATGACACCTCGAACTTTTTTGACGTTAACCGTCTGGCACGAATTCCTACCTCGGCGTAGGCGGTTCCGTAACGGTATGGGCGGATCTCGCTGAGCAAACTGGTATTGCTGCGGCTGGTGAGGGGTGGCAGTAGTCAATCGTTCACGAAGGTGGCCGTACCCGGATGTAGCGGTCCATGCCCGGGGGTAGGGACCCGTGGTCGACCGGATCTAGGGCGGTTCAACGTGTTGATCCTGTTGCCTGGTAACGGTCCCACAGTCTGATCATGGTGCTTGCTATAGGGGACCTGACGCTGGAATTGCCCCTGGCAAGGCCGTTTGGGATTCGGCCCTGCGTCTAGTCGGCACCGATGGCCTTGTTTCTCTGCGGTTTCACTGAGACGTGGCATGTACTAGATTGTCAACTGTCGGCCATATACAGAGGACAGGCAATTGCGAAAACCTGCACTTTATACTTGTCGGGTTCATGTTGAACATCAGACACGCCACGTGCAA
>NW_024536602.1:0-8473 GCF_016097555.1 Gigantopelta aegis | reverse complement strand
CTCGAACTGTCTCCTCGAAATCGGTGGGGGGACTCGACCCCCGTTTTCTAAAACGTCTGTCTCGAACTGTCTCCTCGAAATCGGTGGGAGGACTCGATCTCCGTTTTGTAGGACATCTGTCTCGAACTGTCTCCTCGAAATCGGTGGGGGGACTCGATCCCCGTTTTGTAGCACGTCTGTCTCCAACTGTCTCCTCGTCATCGGTGGGGGGACTCGATCCCCGTTTTGTAGGACGTCTGTCTCGAATTGTCTCCTCGTAATCGGTGGGGGGACTCGACCCCCGTTTTCTAGGACGTCTGTCTCAAACTGTCTCCTCGTAATCGGTGGGGTACGCGATCCCCGTTTTGTAGGACGTCTGTCTCGAACTGTCTCAACGTAATCTGTGGGGGGACGCGATCCCCGTTTTGTAGGACGTCTGTCTCGAACTGTCTCCTCGTAATCGGTGAGGGGACTCGACCCCCGCTTTCTAGGACGTCTGTCTCGAACTGTCTCCTCGAAATCGGTGGGGGGACTCGACCCCCGTTTTCTAAAACGTCTGTCTCGAACTGTCTCCTCGAAATCGGTGGGGGGACTCGATCCCCGTTTTGTAGGACGTCTGTCTCGAACCGTCTCCTCGAAATCGGTGGGGGGACTCGATCACCGTTTTGTAGGACGTCTGTCTCGAACTGAATCCTCGTAATCGGTGGGGGGACTCGATCCCCGTTTTGTAGGACGTCTGTCTCGAACTGTCTCAACGTAATCTGTGGGGGGACGCGATCCCCGTTTTGTAGGACGTCTGTCTGGAACTGAATCCTCGTAATCGGTGGGGGGACGTGATCCCCGTTTTGTAGGACGTCTGTCTCGAACTGAATCCTCGTAATCGGTGGGGGGACGCGATCCCCGTTTTGTAGGAAGTCTGTCTCGAACTGTCTACTCGTAATCGGTGGGGGGACTCGACCCCCGTTCTGTAGGACGTCTGTCTCGAAAAGTCTTCTCGAAATAGGTGGGGGGACTCGATCCCCGTTTTGTAGGACGTCTGTCTCGAATTGTCTCCTCGTAATCGGTGGGGGGACTCGACCCCCGTTTTCTAGGACGTCTGTCTCGAACTGTCTCCTCGAAATCGGTGGGGGGACTCGATCCCCGTTTTCTAGGACGTCTGTCTCAAACTGTCTCCTCGTAATCGGTGGGGTACGCGATCCCCGTTTTGTAGGACGTCTGTCTCGAACCGTCTCCTCGAAATCGGTGGGGGGACTCGATCACCGTTTTGTAGGACGTCTGTCTCGAACTGAATCCTCGTAATCGGTGGGGGGACGCGATCCCCGTTTTGTAGGAAGTCTGTCTCGAACTGTCTACTCGTAATCGGTGGGGG
Organism: Gigantopelta aegis; assembly: GCF_016097555.1. Lineage (NCBI taxonomy): Eukaryota > Metazoa > Mollusca > Gastropoda > Neomphalida > Peltospiridae > Gigantopelta > Gigantopelta aegis. Next base: position 7,125 of record NW_024536602.1, on the reverse strand, counting down.
GACTCGACCCCCGTTTTCTGGGACGTCTGTCTCGAACTGTCTCCTCGAAATCGGTGGGGGGAATCGATCCCCGTTTTGTAGCACGTCTGTCTCGAACTGTCTCCTCATAATCGGTGGGGTACGCGATCCCCGTTTTGTAGGACATCTTTCTCGAACTGTCTCAACGTAATCTGTGGGGGGACGCGATCCCCGACAAAAAGGAATGTACCTATTATTCGCCCACGCAGTGCTTAAATACGATAGATGCATTTGTGTTTTTGTATTTGGAGATGTGGGTGATCGATATGTCAGAAGACGTATATCAATGTTTTCACCACTATAGTGCGTTCTTCTATGGCGGCCATTGCCTCACATATTGACTTCCAGAAAGGGTTCTGATATTTACAGAGTGGGGATGCCCTGTGTGAGTGGTCCCTGTCCGTTATGTACTGAAAACTGTGTTCATTCGACTACTTATGACCCCCATTCGACAAAAATCATTTTGGAAGAATTCGGCCTCAAAACAATTTTTGCGTTTTTTCACCCATTATTTGGGCCAAGGACCAAAATAAATATACCTGTTATTCGCCCAGGCAGTGCCTACATACGATAGATGCATTTGTGTTTAGATGTACACATTGTATTAGGAGATGTGGGGTGATATATATGTCAGAAGACGTATATCAATGTTTTCACCACTATAGTGCTTTCTTGTATGGCGGCCATTGCCTCACATACTGACTTCCGGAAAGGGTTCTGATATTTACAGAGTGGGGGATACCCCGTGTGAGTGGTCCCTATCCGTTATGTACTAAAAACTGTGTTTATTCGAATACTTATGACCCACCATTCGACAAAAATCATTTTGGAAGAATTCGACCCCAAAACTATTTTTTGCGTTTTTTTACCCAATATTTGGGCCAAAATAAATGTACCTATTATTCGCCCACGCAGTGCCTACATACGATAGATGCTTTTGTGTTGAGATGTACACATTGTATTTGGAGATGTGGGGTGATATATATGTCAGAAGACGTATATCAATGTTTTCACCACTATAGTGCTTTCTTGTATGGCGGCCAATGCCTCACATACTGACTTCCGGAAAGGGTTCTGATATTTACAGAGTGGGGGATGCCCTGTGTGAGTGGTCCCTGTCCGTTATGTACTGAAAACTGTGTTCATTCTACCACTTATGACCCCCATTCGACAAAAATCATTTTGGAAGAATTCGGCCCCAAAACTATTTTTTGCGTTTTTTGACCCATTATTTGGGCCAAGGACCAAAATAAATGTACCTGTTATTCGCCCACGCTCTGCCTACATACTATAGATGCATTTGTGTTTAGATTTACACATTGTATTTGGAGATGTGGGGTGATATATATGACAGAAGACGTATATCAATGTTTTCACCACTATAGTGCTTTCTTTTATGGCGGCCATTGCCTCACATACTAACTTCCGGAAAGGGTTCTGATATTTACAGAGTGGGGGATGCCCTGTGTGAGTGGTCCCTGTCCGTTATGTACTGAAAACTGTGTTCATTCTGCTACTTATGACCCACCATTCGACAAAAATCATTTTGGAAGAATTCGGCCCCAAAACTATTTTTTGCGTTTTTTGACCCATTATTTGGGCCAAGGACCAAAATAAATGTAACTATTATTCGCCCACGCAGTGCCTACATACGATAGATGCTTTTGTGTTGAGATGTACACATTGTATTTGGAGATGTGGGGTGATATATATGTCAGAAGACGTATATCAATGTTTTCACCACTATAGTGCTTTCTTGTATGGGGGCCATTGCCTCACATACTGACTTCCGGAAAGGGTTCTGATATTTACAGAGTGGGGAATACCCCGTGTGAGTGGTCCCTATCCGTTATGTACTAAAAATTGTGTTTATTTGACTACTTATGACCCACCATTCGACAAAAATCATTTTGGAAGAATTCGGCCCCCAAATTTTTTTTGCGTTTTTTGACCCATTATTTGGGCCAAGGACAAAAATAAATGTACCTATTATTCGCCCACGCAGTGCTTAAATACGATAGATGCATTTGTGTTTAGATGTACACATTGTATTTGGAGATGTGGGGTGATATATATCTCAGAAGACGTAAATCAATGTTTTCACCACTATAGTGCTTTCTTGTATGGCGGCCATTGCCTCACATACTGACTTCCAGAAAGGGTCCTCATATTTACAGAGTTGGGGATACCCCGTGTGAGTGGTCCCTATCCGTTATGTACTAAAAACTGTTTTCATTCGACTACTCATGACCCACCATTCGACAAAATCATTTTGGAAGAATTCGTCCCCAAAACTATTTTTTGCGTTTTTTGACCCATTATTTGGCCCAAGGACCAAAATAAATGTATCTATTATTCGCCCACGCAGTGCCTACATACGATAGATGCATTTGTGTTTAGATGTACACATTGTATTTGGAGATGTGGGGTGATATATATGTCAGAAGACGTATATCAATGTTTTCACCACTATAGTGCCTTCTTCTATGGCGGCCATTGCCTCACATATTGACTTCCAGAAAGGGTTCTGATATTTACAGAGTGGGGGATGCCCTGTGTGAGTGGTCCCTGTCCGTTATGTACTGAAAACTGTGTTCATTCGACTACTTATGACCCACCATTCGACAAAAATCATTTTGGAAGAATTCGGCCTCAAAACAATTTTTTGCGTTTTTTCACCCATTATTTGGGCCAAGGACCAAAATAAATATACCTATTATTCGCCCACGCAGTGCCTACATACGATAGATGCATTTGTGTTTAGATGTACACATTGTATTAGGAGATGTGGGGTGATATATATGTCAGAAGACGTATATCAATGTTTTCACCACTATAGTGCTTTCTTGTATGGCGGCCATTGCCTCACATACTGACTTCCGGAAAGGGTTCTGATATTTACAGAGTGGGGGATACCCCGTGTGAGTGGTCCCTATCCGTTATGTACTAAAAACTGTCTTTATTCGAATACTTATGACCCACCATTCGATAAAAATAATTTTGGAAGAATTCGACCCCAAAACTATTTTTTGCGTTTTTTTTACCCAATATTTGGGCCAAAATAAATGTACCTATTATTCGCCCACGCAGTGCCTACATACGATAGATGCTTTTGTGTTGAGATGTACATATTGTATTTGGAGATGTGGGGTGATATATATGTCAGAAGACGTATATCAATGTTTTCACCACTATAGTGCTTTCTTGTATGGCGGCCAATGCCTCACATACTGAATTCCGGAAAGGGTTCTGATATTTACAGAGTGGGGGATGCCCTGTGTGAGTGGTCCCTGTCCGTTATGTACTGAAAACTGTGTTCATTCTACCACTTATGACCCACCATTCGACAAAAATCATTTTGGAAGAATTCGGCCCCAAAACTATTTTTTGCGTTTTTGTGACCCATTATTTGGGCCAAGGACCAAAATAAATGTACCTGTTATTCGCCCACGCTCTGCCTACATACTATAGATGCATTTGTGTTTAGATTTACACATTGTATTTGGAGATGTGGGGTGATATATATGACAGAAGACGTATATCAATGTTTTCACCACTATAGTGCTTTCTTTTATGGCGGCCATTGCCTCACATACTAACTTCCGGAAAGGGTTCTGATATTTACAGAGTGGGGGATGCCCTGTGTGAGTGGTCCCTGTCCGTTATGTACTGAAAACTGTGTTCATTCTGCTACTTATGACCCACCATTCGACAAAAATCATTTTGGAACAATTCGGCCCCAAAACTATTTTTTGCGTTTTTTGACCCATTATTTCGGCCGAGGACCAAAATAAATGTAACTATTATTCGCCCACGCAGTGCCTACATACGATAGATGCTTTTGTGTTGAGATGTACACTTTGTATTTGGAGATGTGGGGTGATATATATGTCAGAAGACGTATATCAATGTTTTCACCACTATAGTGCTTTCTTGTATGGGGGCCATTGCCTCACATACTGACTTCCGGAAAGGGTTCTGATATTTACAGAGTGGGGAATACCCCGTGTGAGTGGTCCCTATCCGTTATGTACTAAAAATTGTGTTTATTTGACTACTTATGACCCACCATTCGACAAAAATCATTTTGGAAGAATTCGGCCCCAAAATTTTTTTTGCGTTTTTTGACCCATTATTTGGGCCAAGGACAAAAATAAATGTACCTATTATTCGCCCACGCAGTGCTTAAATACGATAGATGCATTTGTGTTTAGATGTACACATTGTATTTGGAGATGTGGGGTGATATATATGTCAGAAGACGTAAATCAATGTTTTCACCACTATAGTGCTTTCTTGTATGGCGGCCATTGCCTCACATACTGACTTCCAGAAAGGTTCCTCATATTTACAGAGTTGGGGATACCCCGTGTGAGTGGTCCCTATCCGTTATGTACTAAAAACTGTGTTCATTCGACTACTCATGACCCACCATTCGACAAAAATCATTTTGGAAGAATTCGTCCCCAAAACTATTTTTTGCGTTTTTTGACCCATTATTTGGCCCAAGGACCAAAATAAATGTATCTATTATTCGCCCACGCAGTGCCTACATACGATAGATGCATTTGTGTTTAGATGTACACATTGTATTTGGAGATGTGGGGTGATATATATGTCAGAAGACGTATATGAATGTTTTCACCACTATAGTGCCTTCTTCTATGGCGGCCATTGCCTCACATATTGACTTCCAGAAAGGGTTCTGATATTTACAGAGTGGGGGATGCCCTGTGTGAGTGGTCCCTGTCCGTTATGTACTGAAAACTGTGTTCATTCGACTACTTATGACCCACCATTCGACAAAAATCATTTTGGAAGAATTCGGCCTCAAAACAATTTTTTGCGTTTTTTCACCCATTATTTGGGCCAAGGACCAAAATAAATATACCTATTATTCGCCCACGCAGTGCCTACATACGATAGATGCATTTGTGTTTAGATGTACACATTGTATTAGGAGATGTGGGGTGATATATATGTCAGAAGACGTATATCAATGTTTTCACCACTATAGTGCTTTCTTGTATGGCGGCCATTGCCTCACATACTGACTTCCGGAAAGGGTTCTGATATTTACAGAGTGGGGGATACCCCGTGTGAGTGGTCCCTATCCGTTATGTACTAAAAACTGTGTTTATTCGAATACTTATGACCCACCATTCGACAAAAATCATTTTGGAAGAATTCGACCCCAAAACTATTTTTTGCGTTTTTTTACCCAATATTTGGGCCAAAATAAATGTACCTATTATTCGCCCACGCAGTGCCTACATACGATAGATGCTTTTGTGTTGAGATGTACACATTGTATTTGGAGATGTGGGGTGATATATATGTCAGAAGACGTATATCAATGTTTTCACCACTATAGTGCTTTCTTGTATGGCGGCCAATGCCTCACATACTGACTTCCGGAAAGGGTTCTGATATTTACAGAGTGGGGGATGCCCTGTGTGAGTGGTCCCTGTCCGTTATGTACTGAAAACTGTGTTCATTCTACCACTTATGACCCACCATTCGACAAAAATCATTTTGGAAGAATTCGGCCCCAAAACTATTTTTTGCGTTTTTTGACCCATTATTTGGGCCAAGGACCAAAATAAATGTACCTGTTATTCGCCCACGCTCTGCCTACATACTATAGATGCATTTGTGTTTAGATTTACACATTGTATTTGGAGATGTGGGCTGATATATATGACAGAAGACGTATATCAATGTTTTCACCACTATAGTGCTTTCTTTTATGGCGGCCATTGCCTCACATACTAACTTCCGGAAAGGGTTCTGATATTTACAGAGTGGGGGATGCCCTGTGTGAGTGGTCCCTGTCCGTTATGTACTGAAAACTGTGTTCATTCTGCTACTTATGACCCACCATTCGACAAAAATCATTTTGGAACAATTCGGCCCCTAAACTATTTTTTGCGTTTTTTGACCCATTATTTGGGCGAAGGACCAAAATAAATGTAACTATTATTCGCCCACGCAGTGCCTACATACGATAGATGCTTTTGTGTTGAGATGTACACTTTGTATTTGGAGATGTGGGGTGATATATATGTCAGAAGACGTATATCAATGTTTTTTAACTATAGTGCTTTCTTGTATGGGGGCCATTGCCTCACATACTGACTTCCGGAAAGGGTTCTGATATTTACAGAGTGGGGAATACCCCGTGTGTGTGGTCCCTATCCGTTATGTACTAAAAATTGTGTTTATTTGACTACTTATGACCCACCATTCGACAAAAATCATTTTGGAAGAATTCGACCCCCAATTTTTTTTTGCGTTTTTTGACCCATTATTTGGGCCAAGGACAAAAATAAATGTACCTATTATTCGCCCACGCAGTGCTTAAATACGATAGATGCATTGTGTTTAGATGTACACATTGTATTTGGACATGTGGGGTGATATATATCTCAGAAGACGTAAATCAATGTTTTCACCACTATAGTGCTTTCTTGTATGGCGGCCATTGCCTCACATACTGACTTCCAGAAAGGGTCCTCATATTTACAGAGTTCGGGATACCCCGTGTGAGTGGTCCCTATCCGTTATGTACTAAAAACTGTTTTCATTCGACTACTCATGACCCACCATTCGACAAAAATCATTTTGGAAGAATTCGTCCCCAAAACTATTTTTTGCGTTTTTGACCCATTATTTGGCCCAAGGACCAAAATAAATGTATCTATTATTCGCCCACGCAGTGCCTACATACGATAGATGCATTTGTGTTTAGATGTACACATTGTATTTGGAGATGTGGGGTGATATATATGTCAGAAGACGTATATGAATGTTTTCACCACTATAGTGCCTTCTTCTATGGCGGCCATTGCCTCACATATTGACTTCCAGAAAGGGTTCTGATATTTACAGAGTGGGGGATGCCCTGTGTGAGTGGTCCCTGTCCGTTATGTACTGAAAACTGTGTTCATTCGACTACTTATGACCCACTATTCGACAAAAATAATTTTGGAAGAATTCGGACCCAAAACTATTTTTTGCGTTTTTTGACCCATTATTTGGGCCAAGGACCAAAATAAATGTACCTGTTATTCGCCCACGCTCTGCCTACATACTATAGATGCATTT